>NW_021629816.1:0-87133 GCF_900700375.1 Denticeps clupeoides | reverse complement strand
TAACTTTGTCATTTTTTCCACTATTCACCTAAGTTGGAATTGTAAAATGCTCTAAAATCTACAAAGTCGAAAAAAATAACAAAAGTCCGAAGTAAAAAGGTTAAAAAAAATGACAAAAAAGGACAAAAGTCAGAAGCGAAAAAGTGAAAAAAATGACAAAGTCGAATAAAAACATGTCAGTTTTGTCAGTTTTTCCACGTTTTTACTTCTGATTCTTGTTGTTTTTTAAATCAGTTTTGTCAGTTATTTCCCTTTTTCACTTCTGACTTTTTTTTTATCTTTTTCATTTTTTCCACTTATTCAACTAAGTTGGAATTGTAAAATGCTCAAAAATCTACAAAGTCGGAAAAAAAAAAAAAAGTCCGAAGTAAAAAGGTTAAAAAAAGACAAAAAAATGACAAAAGTCAGAAGCGAAAAAGTAAAAAATGACAAAGTCGAAAAAAAACATGTCAGTTTTGTCAGTTTTTCCACATTTTTTACTTCTGACTTTTGTTGTTTTTTAAATCAGTTTTGTCAGTTATTTCCCTTTTTCACTTCTGACTTTTGTTTTTTTTTAACTTTGTCATTTTTTTCCACTTATTCACCTAAGTTGGAATTGTAAAATGCTCTAAAATCTACAAAGTCGAAAAAAAACATGTCAGTCTTGTCAGTTTTCCACATTTTTTACTTCTGACTTTTGTTGTTTTTTAAATCAGTTTTGTCAGTTATTTCCCTTTTTCACTTCTGACTTTTGTTTTTTTTAACTTTGTCATTTTTTCCACTTATTCAACTAAGATGGAATTGTAAAAAGCTCAAAAATCCACAAAGTCGAAAAAAAAAAAAAAATTCTGTAGTAAAAATGTTAAAAAAATGACAAAACATGACAAAAGTCAGAAGAGAAAAAGTGAGAAAAATGACAAAGTAAAAAAAAAATGTCAGTTTTGTCAGTTTTTCCACTTTTTTTAACTTCTGACTTTTGTTGTTTTTTAAATCAGTTTTGTCAGTTATTTCCCTTTTTCACTTCTGACTTTTGTTTTTTTTTAACTTTGTCATTTTTTCCACTTATTCAACTAAGTTGGAATTGTAAAATGCTCAAAAATCTACAAAAACGAAAAAAAACAAAAGTCCGAAGTAAAAAGGAAAAAAAATGACAAAAAATGACAAAAGTCAGAAGAGAAAAAGTGAGAAAAATGACAAAGTCGAAAAAAAACATGTCAGTTTTGTCAGTTTTTCCACTTTTTTACTTCTAACTTTTGTTGTTTTTTAAATCAGTTTTGTCAGTTATTTCCCTTTTTCACTTCTGACTTTAGTTTTTTTTAACTTTGTCATTTTTTCCACTTATTCAACTAAGTTGGAATTGTAAAATGCTCAAAAATCTACAAAGTCGAAAAAAAAAAACAAAAGTCCGAAGTAAAAAGGAAAAAAAAAGACAAAAAATGACAAAAGTCAGAAGCGAAAAAGTAAAAAAAATGACAAAGTCGAAAAAAAACATGTCAGTTTTGTCAGTTTTTCCACGTTTTTTACTTCTGACTTTTGTTGTTTTTAAATCAGTTTTGTCAGTTATTTCCCTTTTTCACTTCTGACTTTTGTTTTTTTTTAACTTTGTCATTTTTTCCACTTATTCACCTAAGTTGGAATTGTAAAATGCTCTAAAATCTACAAAGTCGAAAAAAATAACAAAAGTCCGAAGTAAAAAGGTTAAAAAAAATGACAAAAAAGGACAAAAGTCAGAAGCGAAAAAGTGAAAAAAATGACAAAGTCGAATAAAAACATGTCAGTTTTGTCAGTTTTTCCACGTTTTTACTTCTGATTCTTGTTGTTTTTTAAATCAGTTTTGTCAGTTATTTCACTTTTTCACTTCTGACTTGTTTTTTTTAACTTTGTCATTTTTTTCCGCTTATTCAACTAAGTTGGAATTGTAAAATGCTCAAAAATCTACAAAGTCGAAAAAAAATTTAAAGTCCGAAGTAAAAAGGTTAAAAAAATGACAAAAAATGACAAAAGTCAGAAGAGAAAAAGTGAAAAAAATGACAGTCGAAAAAAAACATGTCAGTTTTGTCAGTTTTTCCACTTTTTTACTTCTGACTTTTGTTGTTTTTTAAATCAGTTTTGTCAGTTATTTCCCTTTTTCACTTCTGACTTGTTTTTTTTTAACTTTGTCATTTTTTTCCACTTATTCAACTAAGTTGGAATTGTAAAATGCTCAAAAATCTACAAAGTCGAAAAAAAAAAAAAGTCCGAAGTAAAAAGGTTAAAAAAATGAAAAAAAATGACAAAAGTCAGAAGAGAAAAAGTAAGAAAAATGACAAAGTCGAAAAAAAACATGTCAGTTTTGTCAGTTTTTCCACTCTTTTTACTTCTGACTTTTGTTGTTTTTAAATCAGTTTTGTCAGTTTTTCCACTTTTTTTACTTCTGACTTTTGTTGTTTTTAAATCAGTTTTGTCAGTTATTTCCCTTTTTCACTGCTGACTTTTGTTTTTTTTTTAACTTTGTCATTTTTTCCACTTATTCAACTAAGTTGGAATTGTAAAATGCTCAAAAATCTACAAAGTCGAAAAAAAAAAAAAAAAGTCCGAAGTAAAAAGGTTAAAAAAATGACAAAAAATGACAAAAGTCAGAAGCGAAAAAGTGAAAAAAATGATTAAGTTGAAAAAAAACATGTCAGTTTTGTCAGTTTTTCCACTTTTTTAACTTCTGACTTTTGTTGTTTTTTAAATCAGTTTTGTCAGTTATTTCCCTTTTTCACTTCTGACTTTTTGTTTTTTAACTTTGTCATTTTTTTCCACTTATTCAACTAAGTTGGAATTGTAAAATGCTCAAAAATCTACAAAAACGAAAAAAAACAAAAGTCCGAAGTAAAAAGGAAAAAAAATGACAAAAAATGACAAAAGTCAGAAGAGAAAAAGTGAGAAAAATGACAAAGTCGAAAAAAAACATGTCAGTTTTGTCAGTTTTTCCACCTTTTTTTCTTCTAACTTTTGTTGTTTTTTAAATCAGTTTTGTCAGTTATTTCCCTTTTTCACTTCTGACTTTAGTTTTTTTTTAACTTTGTCATTTTTTCCACTTATTCAACTAAGTTGGAATTGTAAAATGCTCAAAAATCTACAAAGTCGGAAAAAAAAAACAAAAGTCCGAAGTAAAAAGGAAAAAAAAAGACAAAAAATGACAAAAGTCAGAAGCGAAAAAGTAAAAAAAATGACAAAGTCGAAAAAAAAACATGTCAGTTTTGTCAGTTTTTCCACGTTTTTTACTTCTGACTTTTGTTGTTTTTAAATCAGTTTTGTCAGTTATTTCCCTTTTTCACTTCTGACTTTTGTTTTTTTTTAACTTTGTCATTTTTTCCACTTATTCACCTAAGTTGGAATTGTAAAATGCTCTAAAATCTACAAAGTCGAAAAAAATAACAAAAGTCCGAAGTAAAAAGGTTAAAAAAAATGACAAAAAAGGACAAAAGTCAGAAGCGAAAAAGTGAAAAAAATGACAAAGTCGAATAAAAACATGTCAGTTTTGTAAGTTTTTCCACGTTTTTACTTCTGATTCTTGTTGTTTTTTAAATCAGTTTTGTCAGTTATTTCCCTTTTTCACTTCTGACTTTTTTTTTTATCTTTTTCATTTTTTCCACTTATTCAACTAAGTTGGAATTGTAAAATGCTCAAAAATCTACAAAGTCGGAAAAAAAAAAAAAAGTCCGAAGTAAAAAGGTTAAAAAAAAGACAAAAAATGACAAAAGTCAGAAGCGAAAAAGTAAAAAAATGACAAAGTCGAAAAAAAACATGTCAGTTTTGTCAGTTTTTCCACATTTTTTACTTCTGACTTTTGTTGTTTTTAAATCAGTTTTGTCAGTTATTTCCCTTTTTCACTTCTGACTTTTGTTTTTTTTTAACTTTGTCATTTTTTCCACTTATTCACCTAAGTTGGAATTGTAAAATGCTCTAAAATCTACAAAGTCGAAAAAAAACATGTCAGTTTTGTCAGTTTTTCCACCTTTTTTTCTTCTAACTTTTGTTGTTTTTTAAATCAGTTTTGTCAGTTATTTCCCTTTTTCACTTCTGACTTTAGTTTTTTTTTAACTTTGTCATTTTTTCCACTTATTCAACTAAGTTGGAATTGTAAAATGCTCAAAAATCTACAAAGTCGGAAAAAAAAACAAAAGTCCGAAGTAAAAAGGAAAAAAAAAGACAAAAAATGACAAAAGTCAGAAGCGAAAAAGTAAAAAAAATGACAAAGTCGAAAAAAAACATGTCAGTTTTGTCAGTTTTTCCACGTTTTTTACTTCTGACTTTTGTTGTTTTTAAATCAGTTTTGTCAGTTATTTCCCTTTTTCACTTCTGACTTTTGTTTTTTTTAACTTTGTCATTTTTTCCACTTATTCACCTAAGTTGGAATTGTAAAATGCTCTAAAATCTACAAAGTCGAAAAAAATAACAAAAGTCCGAAGTAAAAAGGTTAAAAAAATGACAAAAAAGGACAAAAGTCAGAAGCGAAAAAGTGAAAAAAATGACAAAGTCGAATAAAAACATGTCAGTTTTGTCAGTTTTTCCACGTTTTTACTTCTGATTCTTGTTGTTTTTTAAATCAGTTTTGTCAGTTATTTCCCTTTTTCACTTCTGACTTTTTTTTTATCTTTTTCATTTTTTCCACTTATTCAACTAAGTTGGAATTGTAAAATGCTCAAAAATCTACAAAGTCGGAAAAAAAAAAAAAAGTCCGAAGTAAAAAGGTTAAAAAAAAGACAAAAAATGACAAAAGTCAGAAGCGAAAAAGTAAAAAAATGACAAAGTCGAAAAAAAACATGTCAGTTTTGTCAGTTTTTCCACATTTTTTACTTCTGACTTTTGTTGTTTTTAAATCAGTTTTGTCAGTTATTTCCCTTTTTCACTTCTGACTTTTGTTTTTTTTTAACTTTGTCATTTTTTCCACTTATTCACCTAAGTTGGAATTGTAAAATGCTCTAAAATCTACAAAGTCGAAAAAAAACATGTCAGTCTTGTCAGTTTTTCCACATTTTTTACTTCTGACTTTTGTTGTTTTTTAAATCAGTTTTGTCAGTTATTTCCCTTTTTCACTTCTGACTTTTGTTTTTTTTAACTTTGTCATTTTTTCCACTTATTCAACTAAGATGGAATTGTAAAAAGCTCAAAAATCCACAAAGTCGAAAAAAAAAACAAAATTCTGTAGTAAAAATGTTAAAAAAATGACAAAACATGACAAAAGTCAGAAGAGAAAAAGTGAGAAAAATGACAAAGTAAAAAAAAAATGTCAGTTTTGTCAGTTTTTCCACTTTTTTTAACTTCTGACTTTTGTTGTTTTTTAAATCAGTTTTGTCAGTTATTTCCCTTTTTCACTTCTGACTTTTGTTTTTTTTTAACTTTGTCATTTTTTCCACTTATTCAACTAAGTTGGAATTGTAAAATGCTCAAAAATCTACAAAAACGAAAAAAAACAAAAGTCCGAAGTAAAAAGGAAAAAAAATGACAAAAAATGACAAAAGTCAGAAGAGAAAAAGTGAGAAAAATGACAAAGTCGAAAAAAAACATGTCAGTTTTGTCAGTTTTTCCACTTTTTTTACTTTTAACTTTTGTTGTATTTTAAATCAGTTTTGTCAGTTATTTCCCTTTTTCACTTCTGACTTTAGTTTTTTTTAACTTTGTCATTTTTTCCACTTATTCAACTAAGTTGGAATTGTAAAATGCTCAAAAATCTACAAAGTCGGAAAAAAAAAACAAAAGTCCGAAGTAAAAAAAAAAAAAAAAGACAAAAAATGACAAAAGTCAGAAGAGAAAAAGTAAAAAAAATGACAAAGTCGAAAAAAAACATGTCAGTTTTGTCAGTTTTTCCACGTTTTTTACTTCTGACTTTTGTTGTTTTTAAATCAGTTTTGTCAGTTATTTCCCTTTTTCACTTCTGACTTTTGTTTTTTTTTAACTTTATCATTTTTTGCTCTTATTCACCTAAGTTGGAATTGTAAAATGCTCTAAAATCTACAAAGTCGAAAAAAATAACAAAAGTCCGAAGTAAAAAGGTTAAAAAAAATGACAAAAAAGGACAAAAGTCAGAAGCGAAAAAGTGAAAAAAATGACAAAGTCGAATAAAAACATGTCAGTTTTGTCAGTTTTTCCACGTTTTTACTTCTGATTCTTGTTGTTTTTTAAATCAGTTTTGTCAGTTATTTCCCTTTTTCACTTCTGACTTTTTTTTTTTATCTTTTTCATTTTTTCCACTTATTCAACTAAGTTGGAATTGTAAAATGCTAAAAAAATCTACAAAGTCGGAAAAAAAAAAAAAAGTCCGAAGTAAAAAGGTTAAAAAAAAGACAAAAAATGACAAAAGTCAGAAGCGAAAAAGTAAAAAAATGACAAAGTCGAAAAAAAACATGTCAGTTTTGTCAGTTTTTCCACGTTTTTTACTTCTGACTTTTGTTGTTTTTAAATCAGTTTTGTCAGTTATTTCCCTTTTTCACTTCTGACTTTTGTTTTTTTTTAACTTTATCATTTTTTGCTCTTATTCACCTAAGTTGGAATTGTAAAATGCTCTAAAATCTACAAAGTCGAAAAAAATAACAAAAGTCCGAAGTAAAAAGGTTAAAAAAAATGACAAAAAAGGACAAAAGTCAGAAGCGAAAAAGTGAAAAAAATGACAAAGTCGAAAAAAAACATGTCAGTTTTGTCAGTTTTTCCACGTTTTTACTTCTGATTCTTGTTGTTTTTTAAA
The DNA here is from genome assembly GCF_900700375.1 of Denticeps clupeoides. Lineage (NCBI taxonomy): Eukaryota > Metazoa > Chordata > Actinopteri > Clupeiformes > Denticipitidae > Denticeps > Denticeps clupeoides. Next base: position 80,442 of record NW_021629816.1, on the reverse strand, counting down.
TCAGTTTTGTCAGTTATTTCCCTTTTTCACTTCTGACTTTTTTTTTTTATCTTTGTCATTTTTTCCACTTATTCAACTAAGTTGGAATTGTAAAATGCTCAAAAATCTACAAAGTCGAAAAAAAAAAAAAAGTCCGAAGTAAAAAGGTTAAAAAAATGAAAAAAAATGACAAAAGTCAGAAGAGAAAAAGTAAGAAAAATGACAAAGTCGAAAAAAAAACATGTCAGTTTTGTCAGTTTTTCCACTCTTTTTACTTCTGACTTTTGTTGTTTTTAAATCAGTTTTGTCAGTTTTTCCACTTTTTTTACTTCTGACTTTTGTTGTTTTTAAATCAGTTTTGTCAGTTATTTCCCTTTTTCACTGCTGACTTTTGTTTTTTTTTTAACTTTGTCATTTTTTCCACTTATTCAACTAAGTTGGAATTGTAAAATGCTCAAAAATCTACAAGGTCGAAAAAAAAAAAAAAAAGTCCGAAGTAAAAAGGTTAAAAAAATGACAAAAAATGACAAAAGTCAGAAGCGAAAAAGTGAAAAAAATGATTAAGTTGAAAAAAAACATGTCAGTTTTGTCAGTTTTTCCACTTTTTTAACTTCTGATTTTTGTTGTTTTTTAAATCAGTTTTGTCAGTTATTTCCCTTTTTCACTTCTGACTTGTTTTTTTTTAACTTTGTCATTTTTTCCGCTTATTCAACTAAGTTGGAATTGTAAAATGCTCAAAAATCTATAAAAAAGTCGAAAAAAAAAAAAAAGTCCGAAGTAAAAAGGTTAAAAAAATGAAAAAAAATGACAAAAGTCAGAAGAGAAAAAGTAAGAAAAATGACAAAGTCGAAAAAAAACATGTCAGTTTTGTCAGTTTTTCCACTCTTTTTACTTCTGACTTTTGTTTTTTTAAATCAGTTTTGTCAGTTATTTCCCTTTTTCACTTCTGACTTGTTTTTTTTTACTTTGTCATTTTTTCCACTTATTCAACTAAGTTGGAATTGTAAAATGCTCAAAAATCTACAAAGTCAAAAAAAAATTTAAAGTCCGAAGTAAAAAGGTTAAAAAAATGACAAAAAATGACAAAAGTCAGAAGAGAAAAAGTGAAAAAAATGACAATCAAAAAAAAACATGTCAGTTTTGTCAGTTTTTCCACGTTTTTACTTCTGATTCTTGTTGTTTTTTAAATCAGTTTTGTCAGTTATTTCCCTTTTTCACTTCTGACTTTTTTTTTTATCTTTGTCATTTTTTCCACTTATTCAACTAAGTTGGAATTGTAAAATGCTCAAAAATCTACAAAGTCGAAAAAAAAAAAAAAGTCCGAAGTAAAAAGGTTAAAAAAATGAAAAAAAATGACAAAAGTCAGAAGAGAAAAAGTAAGAAAAATGACAAAGTCGAAAAAAAACATGTCAGTTTTGTCAGTTTTTCCACTCTTTTTACTTCTGACTTTTGTTGTTTTTAAATCAGTTTTGTCAGTTTTTCCACTTTTTTAATTTCTGACTTTTGTTGTTTTTTAAATTAGTTTAGTCAGTTATTTCCCTTTTTCAATTCTGACTTGTTTTTTTTTAACTTTGTCATTTTTTCTGCTTATTCAACTAAGTTGGAATTGTAAAATGCTCAAAAATCTACAAAGTCGAAAAAAAATTAAAAGTCCGAAGTAAAAAGGTTAAAAAAATGACAAAAAATGACAAAAGTCAGAAGAGAAAAAGTGAAAAAAATGACAAAGTCGAAAAAAAAACATGTCAGTTTTGTCAGTTTTTCCACTTTTTTTACTTCTGACTTTTGTTGTTTTTTAAATCAGTTTTGTCAGTTATTTCCCTTTTTCACTTCTGACTTGTTTTTTTTTTACTTTGTCATTTTTTCTACTTATTCAACTAAGTTGGAATTGTAAAATGCTCAAAAATCTACAAAGTCGGAAAAAAAATTAAAAGTCCGAAGTAAAAAGGTTAAAAAAATGACAAAAAATGACAAAAGTCAGAAGAGAAAAAGTGAAAAAAATGACAAAAATTCGAAAAAAAACATGTCAGTTTTGTCAGTTTTTCCACTTTTTTTACTTCCGACTTTTGTTGTTTTTTAAATCAGTTTTGTCAGTTATTTCCCTTTTTCACTTCTGACTTGTTTTTTTTTAACTTTGTCATTTTTTCCACTTTATCAACTAAGTTGGAATTGTAAAATGCTCAAAAAACTACAAAGTCGAAAAAAAATTAAAAGTCCGAAGTAAAAAGGTTAAAAAAATGACAAAAAATTACAAAAATCAGAAGCGAAAAAGTGAAAAAAATGATTAAGTCGAAAAAAACATGTCAGTTTTGTCAAATTTTCCACTTGTTTTACTTCTGATTTTTGTTGTTTTTTAAATCAGTTTTGTCAGTTATTTCCCTTTTTCTTTTCTGACTTGTTTTTTTTTTTTCTTTGTCATTTTTTCCACTTATTCAACTAAGTTGGAATTGTAAAAAGCTCAAAAATCTACAAAGTCGAAAAAAAAAAAAATTCTGAAGTAAAAAGGTTAAAAAAATGACAAAACATGACAAAAGTCAGAAGAGAAAAAGTGAGAAAAATTACAAAGTCGAAAAAAAACATGTCAGTTTTGTCAGTTTTTCCACGTTTTTTACTTCTGACTTTTGTTGTTTTTAAATCAGTTTTGTCAGTTATTTCCCTTTTTCACTTCTGACTTTTGTTTTTTTTTAACTTTGTCATTTTTTCCACTTATTCACCTAAGTTGGAATTGTAAAATGCTCTAAAATCTACAAAGTCGAAAAAAATAACAAAAGTCCGAAGTAAAAAGATTAAAAAAAATGACAAAAAAGGACAAAAGTCAGAAGCGAAAAAGTGAAAAAAATGACAAAGTCGAAAAAAAACATGTCAGTTTTGTCATTTTTTCCACGTTTTTACTTCTGATTCTTGTTGTTTTTTAAATCAGTTTTGTCAGTTATTTCCCTTTTTCACTTCTGACTTTTTTTTATCTTTGTCATTTTTTCCACTTATTCAACTAAGTTGGAATTGTAAAATGCTCAAAAATCTACAAAGTAGAAAAAAAAACAAAAGTCCGAAGTAAAAAGGTTAAAAAAATGAAAAAAAATGACAAAAGTCAGAAGAGAAAAAGTAAGAAAAATGACAAAGTCGAAAAAAAAATATGTCAGTTTTGTCAGTTTTTCCACTCTTTTTACTTCTGACTTTTGTTGTTTTTAAATCAGTTTTGTCAGTTTTTCCACTTTTTTTACTTCTGACTTTTGTTGTTTTTAAATTAGTTTTGTCAGTTATTTCCCTTTTTCACTGCTGACTTTTGTTTTTTTTTTTAACTTTGTCATTTTTTCCACTTATTCAACTAAGTTGGAATTGTAAAATGCTCAAAAATCTACAAAAACGAAAAAAAAACAAAAGTCCGAAGTAAAAAGGAAAAAAAAATGACAAAAAATGACAAAAGTCAGAAGAGAAAAAGTGAGAAAAATGACCAAGTCGAAAAAAACATGTCAGTTTTGTCAGTTTTTCCACTTTTTTTACTTCTGACTTTTGTTGTTTTTTAAATCAGTTTTGTCAGTTATTTCCCTTTTTCACTTCTGACTTGTTTTTTTTAACTTTGTCATTTTTTCCACTTATTCAACTAAGTTGGAATTGTAAAATGCTCAAAAATCTACAAAGTCGAAAAAAAAAAAAAAGTCCGAAGTAAAAAGGTTAAAAAAATGACAAAAAATGACAAAAGTCAGAAGAGAAAAAGTAAGAAAAATGACAAAGTCGAAAAAAAACATGTCAGTTTTGTCAGTTTTTCCACTCTTTTTACTTCTGACTTTTGTTGTTTTTAAATCAGTTTTGTCAGTTTTTCCACTTTTTTTATTTCTGACTTTTGTTGTTTTTAAATCAGTTTTGTCAGTTATTTCCCTTTTTCACTGCTGACTTTTTTTTTTTTTTAACTTTGTCATTTTATCCACTTATTCAACTAAGTTGGAATTGTAAAATGCTCAAAAATCTACAAAGTCGAAAAAAAAAAAAAAAGTCCGAAGTAAAAAGGTTAAAAAAATGACAAAAAATTACAAAAGTCAGAAGCGAAAAAGTGAAAAAAATGATTAAGTTGAAAAAAAACATGTCAGTTTTGTCAGTTTTTCCACTTTTTTAACTTCTGACTTTTGTTGTTTTTTAAATCAGTTTTGTCAGTTATTTCCCTTTTTTACTTCTGACTTTTTTTTTTTTAACTTTGTCATTTTTTCCATTTATTCACCTAAGTTGGAATTGTAAAATGCTCTAAAATCTACAAAGTCGAAAAAAATAACAAAAGTCCGAAGTAAAAAGGTTAAAAAAAAATGACAAAAAATGACAAAAGTCAGAAGCGAAAAAGTGAAAAAATTGACAAAGTCGAAAATAAACATGTCAGATTTGTCAGTTTTTCCACTTTTTTACTTCTGACTTTTGTTGTTTTTTAAATCAGTTTTGTCAGTTATTTCCTTTTTAACTTCTGACTTTTGTTTTTTTTTAACTTTGTCATTTTTTCCACTTATTCAACTAAGATGGAATTGTAAAAAGCTCAAAAATCTACAAAGTCGAAAAAAAAAAAATTCTGAAGTAAAAAGGTTAAAAAAATGACAAAACATGACAAAAGTCAGAAGAGAAAAAGTGAGAAAAATTACAAAGTAAAAAAAAAATGTCAGTTTTGTCAGTTTTTCCACTTTTTTTAACTTTTGACTTTTGTTGTTTTTTAAATCAGTTTTGTCAGTTATTTCCCTTTTTCACTTCTGACTTTTGTTTTTTTTTTAACTTTGTCATTTTTTCAACTTATTCAACTAAGTTGGAATTGTAAAATGCTCAAAAATCTACAAAAACGAAAAAAAACAAAAGTCCGAAGTAAAAAGAAAAAAAAATGAAAAAAAATGACAAAGGTCAGAAGAGAAAAAGTGAGAAAAATGACAAAGTCGAAAAAAAACATGTCAGTTTTGTCAGTTTTTCCACTTTTTTTACTTCTAACTTTTGTTGTTTTTAAATCAGTTTTGTCAGTTATTTCCCTTTTTCACTTCTGACTTTAGTTTTTTTTTAACTTTGTCATTTTTTCCACTTATTCAACTAAGTTGGAATTGTAAAATGCTCAAAAATCTACAAAGTCGAAAAAAAAACAAAAGTCCGAAGTAAAAAGGAAAAAAAAAGACAAAAATGACAAAAGTCAGAAGCGAAAAAGTAAAAAAAATGACAAAGTCGAAAAAAAACATGTCAGTTTTGTCAGTTTTTCCACGTTTTTTACTTCTGACTTTTGTTGTTTTTAAATCAGTTTTGTCAGTTATTTCCCTTTTTCACTTCTGACTTTTGTTTTTTTTTAACTTTGTCATTTTTTTCAACTTATTCACCTAAGTTGGAATTGTAAAATGCTCTAAAATCTACAAAGTCGAAAAAAATAACAAAAGTCCGAAGTAAAAAGGTTAAAAAAAATGACAAAAAAGGACAAAAGTCAGAAGCGAAAAAGTGAAAAAAATGACAAAGTCGAAAAAAAACATGTCAGTTTTGTCATTTTTTCCACGTTTTTACTTCTGATTCTTGTTGTTTTTTAAATCAGTTTTGTCAGTTATTTCCCTTTTTCACTTCTGACTTTTTTTTATCTTTGTCATTTTTTCCACTTATTCAACTAAGTTGGAATTGTAAAATGCTCAAAAATCTACAAAGTCGAAAAAAAACAAAAGTCCGAAGTAAAAAGGTTAAAAAAATGAAAAAAAATGACAAAAGTCAGAAGAGAAAAAGTAAGAAAAATGACAAAGTCGAAAAAAAACATGTCAGTTTTGTCAGTTTTTCCACTCTTTTTACTTCTGACTTTTGTTGTTTTTAAATCAGTAGTAGTAATAATTATATACTTTATGTCAAAAATGATTGATGGCATATCTGTATGAGGAAAAAGCGCGTTATTTATGACCATCTACCCTTCTACATTCAAGCCTTCTCCACCGGACACTGTGCGCGTAATTTATGGCCTTCTCCCTTTCTGCCTTCTCCATCGGACCCTGCGCGTAATTTATGACCTCCTTCCATCCTTCCCCCTTCGGACATCTGTTATGTAAGACAAGTATGTTCCCGCGATGTCCATTCTTACATAAACACTTAGACAGGTTTTAAAAACAGATGTCTTACCACTTTGTTTACAAACTATGGCTGTTGTGGAGGTGTTATAAGCCAGCATACCATTACCTCTTTCTCGCAAACACTGAATCAACGTGTGACATACAAATCTCACACACACCTTAGAACGTTCTTTTAAAACAGAAACCTTATTTTAAGTGTATGGCTTTACTCAACTACTGTTTCAGTGTTTAACACGTTTAAACACAATACTTACACAGACTTATTTTAAAAATACAAACGCATACTCTATTCATATACTGACTGAAATATGGTAGAACCCCCATTTTGTATGTAGGAAGTATCACAGCACCTTCTGGCCCCACTCTATTGCTCACTCCCTTGTGTCGCATTACAGATGTCATATACACTTAGACTAACTTTTAAAACATGTTTCCTTATCACTTGTTTACAAGTTGTTTTCAGTCGTTTTTTTCCAAAAGATACATCACACAATGGTATGTAGGAGGCATCACACCACTGACACGCACACACACACACGCGCGCGCACACACACACACACACACACAGACTTTTTCTTTTTCTTGCTAAAATAAAACTAATAACACTGTTTTATGAACAAACCTTTCTCACAGAAACGTTAACAAACTATAATTTCTATTTAATTGAACCACACACAGACTTCTGTTTATCAAACTGATTTATTTATGAACATGAAAAAACTTCTCAAATCCTACTTTAAAACCACTATTCTTTTTAATCATGTTTTTTTTTTTTTTTTTTCCACTTTGGATTATGTAATGATAATATTGAAAAATATACCTACACACTTCTAACCACTTTTTGTAGTTGTTGTAGTTCACATCAGACATATATATATTTTAGACACGATTTTTAATTTTATTATCAAGTAACTTTCTCAAATTTCTAAATAAATTTCTTATGTTAACAATTTCATATTTTCTAAAATCGTATCAAGGGGTCTGATTTTTAGAGAGGGGGGTTGCGACTTTTAGGGCTATAATATCAAGAATTTAAAGTTTCAGTTATTTTTTTTCTACAGTATATTTGTATTTTTTTAAACCTTCTGATGCTGAAGGGCTTCACTGTTCATAGATTTACTATTTGTATGATTGACACACAACACACACACACACACACACACACACACACACATACAGAAAACAGACTTTTTCTTTTCCTTGCTAAAATAAAAACTAATCGTCACGCTGTTTATGAACAAGCCAGAGGTATTTCATTTATGGTTTTCAGATGATATGACACACAAAACGTTAATAAACTATAATTTTTATTTAGTTGAACCATACACAGGCTTTTGTTTATCAAACTGATATATTTATGATCATGAACATTTTTTTTCAAGATTCTTTTCAGAAATAAAATCCTACATTTATTAACAATGTTAATTTCCTCTGAAACTATCCCAGCTTGTGACCGCTCCTCATTGGCAGTAACAAGGTCTTCACCACCCAGCAGATAACCAACTACTATTTAGTGCTCGCTTGAAACTGATGTTTGCAAAAATGACCATTGTTGGTGGTTTACGACCCCTCACATCAATGACACAGACCCACAGTTCACACATCCTTAGACTATCTTTTAAAACAGAAACCTTGTTTTTCACTCAAGGTTTTAACTCAACCATCAGTCATTTTCCAAAAGATACATCACATAATGGTATGTAGGAAGCATCACACCATTGACACAGGACATAACCTGTACACACACACACACACATACACAAACAGACTTTTTCTTTTCCTTGCTAAAATAAAACTAATCATAATGCTGATTTATGAACATGCCTGAGGTATTTCATCTATGGTTTTCAGATGATATGACACACAAAACGTTAATAAACTATAATTTTTCTTTAGTTGAACCATACACTGATTGATAATGAATAAACAAACAATGAATTACATAATGTTTTTAACACCTTCTGTTTTTCTACGAAAAGGTTTTAAGGTGCAGTAGGACTTTTATCAAACTGATATATTTATGAACATGAAAATGTTGTATTTTTTTTTCAAGATTCTTTTCAGAAATAAAATCCTACATTTATTAACAATGTTAATTTCCTCTGAAACTATCCCAGCTTGTGACCGTTCCTCATTTGCAGTAACAAGGTCTTCACCACCCAGCAGATAACCAACTACTATTTAGTGCTCGCTTGAAACTGATGTTTGCAAAAATGACCATTGTTGATTGTTTACGACCCCTCACATCAATGACACAGACCCACAGTTCACACACCCTTAGACTATCTTTTAAAACAGAAACCTTGTTTTTCACTCAAGGTTTTAACTCAACCATCAGTCATTTTCCAAAAGATACATCACATAATGGTATGTAGGAAGCATCACACCATTGACACAGGACATAACCTGTACACACACACACACACACATACACAAACAGACTTTTTCTTTTCCTTGCTAAAATAAAACTAATCATAATGCTGATTTATGAACATGCCTGAGGTATTTCATCTATGGTTTTCAGATGATATGACACACAAAACGTTAATAAACTATAATTTTTCTTTAGTTGAACCATACACTGATTGATAATGAATAAACAAACAATGAATTACATAATGTTTTTAACACCTTCTGTTTTCTACGAAAAGGTTTTAAGGTGCAGTAGGACTTTTATCAAACTGATATATTTATGAACATGAAAATGTTGTATTTTTTTTTTCAAGATTCTTTTCAGAAATATAATCCTACATTTATTAACAATGTTAATTTCCTCTGAAACTATCCCAGCTTGTGACCGCTCCTCATTTGCAGTAACAAGGTCTTCACCACCCAGCAGATAACCAACTACTATTTAGTGCTCGCTTGAAACTGATGTTTGCAAAAATGACCATTGTTGATGGTTTACGACCCCTCACATCAATGACACAGACCCACAGTTCACACACCCTTAGACTATCTTTTAAAACAGAAACCATGTTTTTCACTCAAGGTTTTACTCAACCTATTGTTTCAGTGTTAAACACATACTAAACACAATACTAATTTTAATACAACGCAAACACTGTTCATATACTTACTGAATATGTTATCCCATCAGTCATTTTCCAAAAGATACATCAGATAATGGTATGTAGGAAGCATCACACCATTGACACAGGACATAACCTGTTAACACACACACACACAAACAGACTTTTTCTTTTCCTTGCTAAAATAAAACTAATCATAATGCTGATTTATGAACAAACCTTTCTCCAAAGGTGTCTCATCTATGGTTTTCAGATGATATGCCACACAAAAACTAATTGTAACACTGTTTTATGAACAAACCGTTCTCCAAAGGTGTCTCATCTTTGGTTTGCCGCACAAAAACGTTAACAAACTATAATTTCTATTTAACGAACCTCACACAGACTTCTGTTTATCAAACTGATATATTTATGAACATGAAAAAACTTTTCAACATTCTTTTTAATCATGTTTTTCCACTATGGATTATGTAATGATAATATTGAAAAATATACCTACACACTTTCTAACCACTTTTTAATATAGTTCACATCAGACATATATATATTTTAGACATGATTTTTCATATTATTATCAAGTAACTTCAAATAAATTTCTCATGTTAACAATTTCATATTTTCTGAAATCGTATCAAGGGGTGTGATTTTTAGGGAGGGGGCTTGCAACTTTAGGGCTATAATAACAAAGAATTTAAAGTTTCATTTATTTGTATATTTTTTTCTACAGTATATTTGTATTTTTTTTTATCCTTCTGATGCTGAAGTGCTTCATTGTTTGTAGATTTTCTATCTGTATGATTGATTCTCGCTGGTCATATTATTAGGTAGACCTCGTTAGTACTCGGGTGGACCACCTTATGCCTTTAGAACCACCTTATTCTTCATGGCATAGCCTCAAAAAAGGGGTGGAAATATTCCTCAGATATATTGGTCCATAGAGACATGATAGCATCATGTAGCTGCGGCAGATTTATCTGCTGGCTGTCTATGATATCCAAAGCCAATATCCGAAGGTGTTCTGTTTGGATCGAGACCTGGTGAATGTAGAGTATAGCGAACTCAATGTCCTGTTCAAGTAACTAGTCTGAGATGGTTTGAGCTTTGTGACTTGGTGTATTATGCTGTATTTAAGTAGCCATCGAAAAGGGGATACACTGTGGTAATAAGGGGATGGACATGTCAGCAGCAATACTAATTTATGTGTACATCTATGGTATTTATCAGACAGCCTTATCCAGAGTGACTTACAATCGGTAGTTACATGGACAGTCCCCCTGAGAGACCAACACCAGCCTGAACCACTAGATCCAGGGTCGGATGCATCCATGCTTACATGTTGATTACACCACATTTTGACCCTACCAGCTGAATGTTAAATTGTTTTGATAATTCTCCAATCTTCAGTTTTCTAGTTAATAATGTAGAATAAAAAAAATAATAATAATAAAAAAAAAAATTAAATATACTTTTTGGCATTTACTGTCAGTGTTACTCTTCCACAAATAACTTAAAAATACTAAAGATCCTTCAATACAAATCAGATATTTTAAACTTGATGTGACAATGACAAAATGCACTTTAAACCTTGCCACCACATATCTTTTTAAACACAACACAATATATGTTTTAATGCAACCCAGCAACATTACTTCATGGCCATTTACAAGAACCCTCTAAGGTGTCAGTGCTGAACTGTTTGGTTGAAAAACTTAAATCCCCCCCAAAAATCCAATAATTGGCTAACAATTGGCATAAACATATGAGGTGCTGCTTTTCTAATGCTTGCAAAAACAAAAAAAAACAAACAAACAAAAAAAAAACACTAAGTTTACTAAATAATGAGGTTACAAGTCTTATCAGTGAACAATACCGAGATAATTATTATAAAAATTATTATAAAAATTCCTTGCACTCATACTGTACTTGGAGAAAATGGAATGTTTTGTGGTAACGTTTGGCACTGTTACGCGCTATATTACGCACACTTGTGCTTGCTCTGGAACGGGCAGATGGTCGTCCTGGTGGCAGCGCAGATCAGACAGCCGTGTATACATTTATTTTAACAAAGTAACTGTATTCTGATTATCTCTCATTTAAACGGTACATGCATTCCGTCACTCCCCGACACTGTCCTCATACATTGGTTGTTCTGACATTTTGAGTCTGCCCTTTATCCTGTGACATCAACAAGGCTTTTTGTCTACACAACTGTTGCTAACCGGATCTTTTCTCTTTTTCAGACCTGGTAAACCCTACATATGGTTGTGCATGACAGTAGATCACCAGTTTCGAAAACTGCAATCGTGTCTCGTCCAGAACCACTTAAATATTCTTTTACCCCCATTCTAATGACTGGTTTGGAGTTCAGAAAATTGTTTTCACCACGTCTAGATGAGCTGTTTGTGTTAACCTACATGTAAAAGGAAAGGCCAGGCTGTATTTGACAGCACTGTTTAACCCCACTTAAAACCAATTTAAACGAGTACAAATTGTATTATACTGAATACATAAAAACTATATGCAATCACAATAATAAACATAACCAGTAAAAAATCCATAACCTGATTGAAAGTGAAGGGAATTGATTTGTGGTTATGGGTCAGAAACTACATAAAACAGTGAAAAAAGGGGATTCTTCAGTCTGCTTAATGCTGATAAAACAACCGTAATCAAATACTTTTATCCAAAACTAATTCCTACAATGCAAAAAACATTCAGCAAAATATAAACTCGTAAATAAATGTATTTACCAATCCACAATATCACCACAATGTATAATATTAAAAGGAGAAATAAGTCAAACAAAATGCACTTCTAAGTCCTTGCCAGACAGAGGTCTCTCATCTGAAAAAGAATAGGTGGACGACCCTAAAATGAATGAAATAATATCTAAATGCTGTTAACAGCCATTGAAAATTATTAAATCAGATGCCTCTTTCAGTCCAGCACAGATAGAAAGCTCTGATAAGGTTGTGGATAAGCCATTCACACGATAAAAGAGGACTTTACATCATGATTTGATGTTTACTATGTGCTATTCAGGGTATTCAAGGAGAATTGAAGTCAGCGTCAGCACACATAACAGAGGATGGAGAGAGATCTAAATAAATTATATATACATACAGTGGAGGAAATAATTATTTGACCCCTCGCTGATTTTGTAAGTTTGTCCAATGACAAAGAAATGAAAAGTCTCAGAACAGTATCATTTTAATGGTAGGTTTATTTTAACAGTGACAGATAGCACATCAAAAGGAAAAAAGACTTAATACTTAGTGGCAAAACCCTTGTTTGCAAGCACAGAGGTCAAACGTTTCTTGTAGTTGATGACCAAGTTTGCACACAGTTTAGGAGGAATTTTGGTCCACTCCTCTTTGCAGATCATCTCTAAATCACTAGGTTTCAAGGCTGTCTCTGTGCAACTTTGAGCTTCAGCTCCCTCCATAGGTTTTCTATTGGATTAAAGTCAGGAGATTGACTAGGCCACTCCATGACCTTAATGTGCTTCTTTTTGAGTGACACCTTTGTTGCCTTTGCTGTATGTTTTGGGTCATTGTCGTGCTGGAACACCATCCATGACCCATTGTCAATTTCCCCGCAGGGGGAAGGAGGTTGTCGCTCAGGATTTTACGATACATGGCTCCGTCCATTTTCCCGTCGGTGAAGCTGTCCTGTGCCCTTAGTAGAAAAACACCCCAAAAGCAAAATATTTCCACCTCTATGCTTGACAGTGGGGGTGGATGGTGTTCCAGCACGACAATGACCCAAAACATACAGCAAAGGCAACAAAGGTGTCACTCAAAAAGAAGCACATTAAGGTCATGGAGTGGCCTAGTCAATCTCCTGACTTTAATCCAATAGAAAACCTATGGAGGGAGCTGAAGCTCAAAGTTGCACAGAGACAGCCTTGAAACCTAGTGATTTAGAGATGATCTGCAAAGAGGAGTGGACCAAAATTCCTCCTAAACTGTGTGCAAACTTGGTCATCAACTACAAGAAACGTTTGACCTCTGTGCTTGCAAACAAGGGTTTTGCCACTAAGTATTAAGTCTTTTTTCCTTTTGATGTGCTATCTGTCACTGTTAAAATAAACCTACCATTAAAATGATACTGTTCTGAGACTTTTCATTTCTTTGTCATTGGACAAACTTACAAAATCAGCGAGGGGTCAAATAATTATTTCCTCCACTGTATGTATATATAATTTATTTAGATCTCTCTCCATCCTCTGTTATGTGTGCTGACGCTGACTTCAATTCTCCTTGAATACCCTGAATAGCACATAGTAAACATCAAATCATGATGTAAAGTCCTCTTTTATCGTGTGAATGGCTTATCCACAACCTTATCAGAGCTTTCTATCTGTGCTGGACTGAAAGAGGCATCTGATTTAATAATTTTCAATGGCTGTTAACAGCATTTAGATATTATTTCATTCATTTTAGGGTCGTCCACCTATTCTTTTTCAGATGAGAGACCTCTGTCTGGCAAGGACTTAGAAGTGCATTTTGTTTGACTTATTTCTCCTTTTAATATTATACATTGTGGTGATATTGTGGATTGGTAAATACATTTATTTACGAGTTTATATTTTGCTGAATGTTTTTTGCATTGTAGGAATTAGTTTTGGATAAAAGTATTTGATTACGGTTGTTTTATCAGCATTAAGCAGACTGAAGAATCCCCTTTTTTCACTGTTTTATGTAGTTTCTGACCCATAACCACAAATCAATTCCCTTCACTTTCAATCAGGTTATGGATTTTTTACTGGTTATGTTTATTATTGTGATTGCATATAGTTTTTATGTATTCAGTATAATACAATTTGTACTCGTTTAAATTGGTTTTAAGTGGGGTTAAACAGTGCTGTCAAATACAGCCTGGCCTTTCCTTTTACATGTAGGTTAACACAAACAGCTCATCTAGACGTGGTGAAAACAATTTTCTGAACTCCAAACCAGTCATTAGAATGGGGGTAAAAGAATATTTAAGTGGTTCTGGACGAGACACGATTGCAGTTTTCGAAACTGGTGATCTACTGTCATGCACAACCATATGTAGGGTTTACCAGGTCTGAAAAAGAGAAAAGATCCGGTTAGCAACAGTTGTGTAGACAAAAAGCCTTGTTGATGTCACAGGATAAAGGGCAGACTCAAAATGTCAGAACAACCAATGTATGAGGACAGTGTCGGGGAGTGACGGAATGCATGTACCGTTTAAATGAGAGATAATCAGAATACAGTTACTTTGTTAAAATAAATGTATACACGGCTGTCTGATCTGCGCTGCCACCAGGACGACCATCTGCCCGTTCCAGAGCAAGCACAAGTGTGCGTAATATAGCGCGTAACAGTGCCAAACGTTACCACAAAACATTCCATTTTCTCCAAGTACAGTATGAGTGCAAGGAATTTTTATAATAATTTTATAATAATTATCTCGGTATTGTTCACTGATAAGACTTGTAACCTCATTATTTAGTAAACTTAGTGTTTTTTTTTTGTTTGTTTGTTTTTTTTTGTTTTTGCAAGCATTAGAAAAGCAGCACCTCATATGTTTATGCCAATTGTTAGCCAATTATTGGATTTTTGGGGGGGATTTAAGTTTTTCAACCAAACAGTTCAGCACTGACACCTTAGAGGGTTCTTGTAAATGGCCATGAAGTAATGTTGCTGGGTTGCATTAAAACATATATTGTGTTGTGTTTAAAAAGATATGTGGTGGCAAGGTTTAAAGTGCATTTTGTCATTGTCACATCAAGTTTAAAATATCTGATTTGTATTGAAGGATCTTTAGTATTTTTAAGTTATTTGTGGAAGAGTAACACTGACAGTAAATGCCAAAAAGTATATTTAATTTTTTTTTTTATTATTATTATTTTTTTTATTCTACATTATTAACTAGAAAACTGAAGATTGGAGAATTATCAAAACAATTTAACATTCAGCTGGTAGGGTCAAAATGTGGTGTAATCAACATGTAAGCATGGATGCATCCGACCCTGGATCTAGTGGTTCAGGCTGGTGTTGGTCTCTCAGGGGGACTGTCCATGTAACTACCGATTGTAAGTCACTCTGGATAAGGCTGTCTGATAAATACCATAGATGTACACATAAATTAGTATTGCTGCTGACATGTCCATCCCCTTATTACCACAGTGTATCCCCTTTTCGATGGCTACTTAAATACAGCATAATACACCAAGTCACAAAGCTCAAACCATCTCAGACTAGTTACTTGAACAGGACATTGAGTTCGCTATACTCTACATTCACCAGGTCTCGATCCAAACAGAACACCTTCGGATATTGGCTTTGGATATCATAGACAGCCAGCAGATAAATCTGCCGCAGCTACATGATGCTATCATGTCTCTATGGACCAATATATCTGAGGAATATTTCCACCCCTTTTTTGAGGCTATGCCATGAAGAATAAGGTGGTTCTAAAGGCATAAGGTGGTCCACCCGAGTACTAACGAGGTCTACCTAATAATATGACCAGCGAGAATCAATCATACAGATAGAAAATCTACAAACAATGAAGCACTTCAGCATCAGAAGGATAAAAAAAAATACAAATATACTGTAGAAAAAAATATACAAATAAATGAAACTTTAAATTCTTTGTTATTATAGCCCTAAAGTTGCAAGCCCCCCTCCCTAAAAATCACACCCCTTGATACGATTTCAGAAAATATGAAATTGTTAACATGAGAAATTTATTTGAAGTTACTTGATAATAATATGAAAAATCATGTCTAAAATATATATATGTCTGATGTGAACTATATTAAAAAGTGGTTAGAAAGTGTGTAGGTATATTTTTCAATATTATCATTACATAATCCATAGTGGAAAAACATGATTAAAAGAATGTTGAAAAGTTTTTTCATGTTCATAAATATATCAGTTTGATAAACAGAAGTCTGTGTGAGGTTCGTTAAATAGAAATTATAGTTTGTTAACGTTTTTGTGCGGCAAACCAAAGATGAGACACCTTTGGAGAACGGTTTGTTCATAAAACAGTGTTACAATTAGTTTTTGTGTGGCATATCATCTGAAAACCATAGATGAGACACCTTTGGAGAAAGGTTTGTTCATAAATCAGCATTATGATTAGTTTTATTTTAGCAAGGAAAAGAAAAAGTCTGTTTGTGTGTGTGTGTGTTAACAGGTTATGTCCTGTGTCAATGGTGTGATGCTTCCTACATACCATTATCTGATGTATCTTTTGGAAAATGACTGATGGGATAACATATTCAGTAAGTATATGAACAGTGTTTGCGTTGTATTAAAATTAGTATTGTGTTTAGTATGTGTTTAACACTGAAACAATAGGTTGAGTAAAACCTTGAGTGAAAAACATGGTTTCTGTTTTAAAAGATAGTCTAAGGGTGTGTGAACTGTGGGTCTGTGTCATTGATGTGAGGGGTCGTAAACCATCAACAATGGTCATTTTTGCAAACATCAGTTTCAAGCGAGCACTAAATAGTAGTTGGTTATCTGCTGGGTGGTGAAGACCTTGTTACTGCAAATGAGGAGCGGTCACAAGCTGGGATAGTTTCAGAGGAAATTAACATTGTTAATAAATGTAGGATTATATTTCTGAAAAGAATCTTGAAAAAAAAAATACAACATTTTCATGTTCATAAATATATCAGTTTGATAAAAGTCCTACTGCACCTTAAAACCTTTTCGTAGAAAAACAGAAGGTGTTAAAAACATTATGTAATTCATTGTTTGTTTATTCATTATCAATCAGTGTATGGTTCAACTAAAGAAAAATTATAGTTTATTAACGTTTTGTGTGTCATATCATCTGAAAACCATAGATGAAATACCTCAGGCATGTTCATAAATCAGCATTATGATTAGTTTTATTTTAGCAAGGAAAAGAAAAAGTCTGTTTGTGTATGTGTGTGTGTGTGTGTGTACAGGTTATGTCCTGTGTCAATGGTGTGATGCTTCCTACATACCATTATGTGATGTATCTTTGGAAAATGACTGATGGTTGAGTTAAAACCTTGAGTGAAAAACAAGGTTTCTGTTTTAAAAGATAGTCTAAGGGTGTGTGAACTGTGGGTCTGTGTCATTGATGTGAGGGGTCGTAAACAATCAACAATGGTCATTTTTGCAAACATCAGTTTCAAGCGAGCACTAAATAGTAGTTGGTTATCTGCTGGGTGGTGAAGACCTTGTTACTGCAAATGAGGAACGGTCACAAGCTGGGATAGTTTCAGAGGAAATTAACATTGTTAATAAATGTAGGATTTTATTTCTGAAAAGAATCTTGAAAAAAAAATACAACATTTTCATGTTCATAAATATATCAGTTTGATAAAAGTCCTACTGCACCTTAAAACCTTTTCGTAGAAAAACAGAAGGTGTTAAAAACATTATGTAATTCATTGTTTGTTTATTCATTATCAATCAGTGTATGGTTCAACTAAAGAAAAATTATAGTTTATTAACGTTTTGTGTGTCATATCATCTGAAAACCATAGATGAAATACCTCAGGCATGTTCATAAATCAGCATTATGATTAGTTTTATTTTAGCAAGGAAAAGAAAAAGTCTGTTTGTGTATGTGTGTGTGTGTGTGTACAGGTTATGTCCTGTGTCAATGGTGTGATGCTTCCTACATACCATTATGTGATGTATCTTTTGGAAAATGACTGATGGTTGAGTTAAAACCTTGAGTGAAAAACAAGGTTTCTGTTTTAAAAGATAGTCTAAGGATGTGTGAACTGTGGGTCTGTGTCATTGATGTGAGGGGTCGTAAACCACCAACAATGGTCATTTTTGCAAACATCAGTTTCAAGCGAGCACTAAATAGTAGTTGGTTATCTGCTGGGTGGTGAAGACCTTGTTACTGCCAATGAGGAGCGGTCACAAGCTGGGATAGTTTCAGAGGAAATTAACATTGTTAATAAATGTAGGATTTTATTTCTGAAAAGAATCTTGAAAAAAAAATGTTCATGATCATAAATATATCAGTTTGATAAACAAAAGCCTGTGTATGGTTCAACTAAATAAAAATTATAGTTTATTAACGTTTTGTGTGTCATATCATCTGAAAACCATAAATGAAATACCTCTGGCTTGTTCATAAACAGCGTGACGATTAGTTTTTATTTTAGCAAGGAAAAGAAAAAGTCTGTTTTCTGTATGTGTGTGTGTGTGTGTGTGTGTGTGTGTGTGTGTGTTGTGTGTCAATCATACAAATAGTAAATCTATGAACAGTGAAGCCCTTCAGCATCAGAAGGTTTAAAAAAATACAAATATACTGTAGAAAAAAATAACTGAAACTTTAAATTCTTGATATTATAGCCCTAAAAGTCGCAACCCCCCTCTCTAAAAATCAGACCCCTTGATACGATTTTAGAAAATATGAAATTGTTAACATAAGAAATTTATTTAGAAATTTTGAGAAAGTTACTTGATAATAAAATTAAAAATCGTGTCTAAAATATATATATGTCTGATGTGAACTACAACAACTACAAAAAGTGGTTAGAAGTGTGTAGGTATATTTTTCAATATTATCATTACATAATCCAAAGTGGAAAAAAAAAAAAAAAAAAAAACATGATTAAAAAGAATAGTGGTTTTAAAGTAGGATTTGAGAAGTTTTTTCATGTTCATAAATAAATCAGTTTGATAAACAGAAGTCTGTGTGTGGTTCAATTAAATAGAAATTATAGTTTGTTAACGTTTCTGTGAGAAAGGTTTGTTCATAAAACAGTGTTATTAGTTTTATTTTAGCAAGAAAAAGAAAAAGTCTGTGTGTGTGTGTGTGCGCGCGCGTGTGTGTGTGTGCGTGTCAGTGGTGTGATGCCTCCTACATACCATTGTGTGATGTATCTTTTGGAAAAAAACGACTGAAAACAACTTGTAAACAAGTGATAAGGAAACATGTTTTAAAAGTTAGTCTAAGTGTATATGACATCTGTAATGCGACACAAGGGAGTGAGCAATAGAGTGGGGCCAGAAGGTGCTGTGATACTTCCTACATACAAAATGGGGGTTCTACCATATTTCAGTCAGTATATGAATAGAGTATGCGTTTGTATTTTTAAAATAAGTCTGTGTAAGTATTGTGTTTAAACGTGTTAAACACTGAAACAGTAGTTGAGTAAAGCCATACACTTAAAATAAGGTTTCTGTTTTAAAAGAACGTTCTAAGGTGTGTGTGAGATTTGTATGTCACACGTTGATTCAGTGTTTGCGAGAAAGAGGTAATGGTATGCTGGCTTATAACACCTCCACAACAGCCATAGTTTGTAAACAAAGTGGTAAGACATCTGTTTTTAAAACCTGTCTAAGTGTTTATGTAAGAATGGACATCGCGGGAACATACTTGTCTTACATAACAGATGTCCGAAGGGGGAAGGATGGAAGGAGGTCATAAATTACGCGCAGGGTCCGATGGAGAAGGCAGAAAGGGAGAAGGCCATAAATTACGCGCACAGTGTCCGGTGGAGAAGGCTTGAATGTAGAAGGGTAGATGGTCATAAATAACGCGCTTTTTCCTCATACAGATATGCCATCAATCATTTTTGACATAAAGTATATAATTATTACTACTATCAGTTTTGTCAGTTTTTCCACTTTTTTTACTTCTGACTTTTGTTGTTTTTAAATCAGTTTTGTCAGTTATTTCCCTTTTTCACTGCTGACTTTTGATTTTTTTTTAACTTTGTCATTTTTTCCACTTATTCAACTAAGTTGGAATTGTAAAATGCTCAAAAATCTACAAAAACGAAAAAAAAAACAAAAGTCCGAAGTAAAAAGGAAAAAAAAATGACAAAAAATGACAAAAGTCAGAAGAGAAAAAGTGAGAAAAATGACCAAGTCGAAAAAAACATGTCAGTTTTGTCAGTTTTTCCACTCTTTTACTTCTGACTTTTGTTGTTTTTTAAATCAGTTTTTTCAGTTATTTCCCTTTTTTACTTCTGACTTTTTTTTTTTAACTTTGTCATTTATTCCACTTATTCACCTAAGTTGGAATTGTAAAATGCTCTAAAATCTACAAAGTCGAAAAAAACATGTCAGTCTTGTCAGTTTTTCCACTTTATTTACTTCTGACTTTTGTTGTTTTTTAAATCAGTTTTGTCAGTTATTTCCCTTTTTTACTTCTGACTTTTTTTTTAACTTTGTCATTTTTTCCACTTATTCACCTAAGTTGGAATTGTAAAATGCTCTAAAATCTACAAAGTCGAAAAAAATAACAAAAGTCCGAAGTAAAAAGGTAAAAAAAAATGACAAAAAATGTCAAAAGTCAGAAGCGAAAAAGTGAAAAAAATGACAAAGTCGAAAATAAACATGTCAGATTTGTCAGTTTTTCCACTTTTTTATTTCTGACTTTTGTTGTTTTTTAAATCAGTTTTGTCAGTTATTTCCTTTTTAACTTCTGACTTTTGTTTTTTTTTAACTTTGTCATTTTTTCCACTTATTCAACTAAGATGGAATTGTAAAAAGCTCAAAAATCTACAAAGTCGAAAAAAAAAAAAAATTCTGAAGTAAAAAGGTTAAAAAAATGACAAAATATGACAAAAGTCAGAAGAGAAAAAGTGAGAAAAATGACAAAGTAAAAAAAAAACGTCAGTTTTGTCAGTTTTTCCACTTTTTTTAACTTCTGACTTTTGTTGTTTTTAAATCAGTTTTGTCAGTTATTTCCCTTTTTCACTTCTGACTTTTGTTTTTTTTTAACTTTGTCATTTTTTCCACTTATTCACCTAAGTTGGAATTGTAAAATGCTCTAAAATCTACAAAGTCGAAAAAAAACATGTCAGTTTTGTCAGTTTTTCCACTTTTTTTACTTCTGACTTTTGTTGTTTTTTAAATCAGTTTTGTCAGTTATTTCCCTTTTTTACTTCTGACTTTTTTTTTTTAACTTTGTCATTTTTTCCACTTATTCACCTAAGTTGGAATTGTAAAATGCTCTAAAATCTACAAAGTCGAAAAAAATAACAAAAGTCCGAAGTAAAAAGGTTAAAAAAAAATGACAAAAAAGGACAAAAGTCAGAAGCGAAAAAGTGAAAAAAAATGACAAAGTCGAAAAAAAACATGTCAGTTTTGTCAGTTTTTCCACGTTTTTACTTCTGATTCTTGTTGTTTTTTAAATCAGTTTTGTCCGTTATTTCCCTTTTTCACTTCTGACTTTTTTTTTTATCTTTGTCATTTTTTCCACTTATTCAACTAAGTTGGAGTTGTAAAATGCTCAAAAATCTACAAAGTCGAAAAAAAAACAAAAGTCCGAAGTAAAAAGGTTAAAAAAATGAAAAAAAATGACAAAAGTCAGAAGAGAAAAAGTAAGAAAAATGACAAAGTCGAAAAAAAACATGTCAGTTTTGTCAGTTTTTCCACTCTTTTTACTTCTGACTTTTGTTGTTTTTAAATCAGTTTTGTCAGTTTTCCACTTTTTTTACTTCTGACTTTTGTTGTTTTTAAATCAGTTTTGTCTGTTATTTCCCTTTTTCACTCCTGACTTTTGTTTTTTTTTAACTTTGTCATTTTTTTCCACTTATTCAACTAAGTTGGACTTGTAAAATGCTCAAAAATCTACAAAAACGAAAAAAAAAACAAAAGTCCGAAGTAAAAAGGAAAAAAAAATGACAAAAAATGACAAAAGTCAGAAGAGAAAAAGTGAGAAAAATGACCAAGTCGAAAAAAACATGTCAGTTTTGTCAGTTTTTTCCACTCTTTTTACTTCTGACTTTTGTTGTTTTTTAAATCAGTTTTTTCAGTTATTTCCCTTTTTTACTTCTGACTTTTTTTTTTTAACTTTGTCATTTATTCCACTTATTCACCTAAGTTGGAATTGTAAAATGCTCTAAAATCTACAAAGTCGAAAAAAACATGTCAGTCTTGTCAGTTTTTCCACTTTATTTACTTCTGACTTTTGTTGTTTTTTAAATCAGTTTTGTCAGTTATTTCCCTTTTTTACTTCTGACTTTTTTTTTTAACTTTGTCATTTTTTTCCACTTATTCACCTAAGTTGGAATTGTAAAATGCTCTAAAATCTACAAAGTCGAAAAAAATAACAAAAGTCCGAAGTAAAAAGGTAAAAAAAAATGACAAAAAAATGTCAAAAGTCAGAAGCGAAAAAGTGAAAAAAATGACAAAGTCGAAAATAAACATGTCAGATTTGTCAGTTTTTCCACTTTTTTATTTCTGACTTTTGTTGTTTTTTAAATCAGTTTTGTCAGTTATTTCCTTTTTAACTTCTGACTTTTGTTTTTTTTTAACTTTGTCATTTTTTCCACTTATTCAACTAAGATGGAATTGTAAAAAGCTCAAAAATCTACAAAGTCGAAAAAAAAAAAAATTCTGAAGTAAAAAGGTTAAAAAAATTACAAAATATGACAAAAGTCAGAAGAGAAAAAGTGAGAAAAATGACAAAGTAAAAAAAAAACGTCAGTTTTGTCAGTTTTTCCACTTTTTTAACTTCTGACTTTTGTTGTTTTTAAATCAGTTTTGTCAGTTATTTCCCTTTTTCACTTCTGACTTTTGTTTTTTTTTAACTTTGTCATTTTTTCCACTTATTCACCTAAGTTGGAATTGTAAAATGCTCTAAAATCTACAAAGTCGAAAAAAAACATGTCAGTCTTGTCAGTTTTTCCACTTTTTTTACTTCTGACTTTTGTTGTTTTTTAAATCAGTTTTGTCAGTTATTTCCCTTTTTTACTTCTGACTTTTTTTTTTAACTTTGTCATTTTTTCCACTTATTCACCTAAGTTGGAATTGTAAAATGCTCTAAAATCTACAAAGTCGAAAAAAATAACAAAAGTCCGAAGTAAAAAGGTAAAAAAAAATGACAAAAAATGTCAAAAGTCAGAAGCGAAAAAGTGAAAAAAATGACAAAGTCGAAAATAAACATGTCAGATTTGTCAGTTTTTCCACTTTTTTATTTCTGACTTTTGTTGTTTTTTAAATCAGTTTTGTCAGTTATTTCCTTTTTAACTTCTGACTTTTGTTTTTTTTTAACTTTGTCATTTTTTCCACTTATTCAACTAAGATGGAATTGTAAAAAGCTCAAAAATCTACAAAGTCGAAAAAAAAAAAAATTCTGAAGTAAAAAGGTTAAAAAAATTACAAAATATGACAAAAGTCAGAAGAGAAAAAGTGAGAAAAATGACAAAGTAAAAAAAAAACGTCAGATTTGTCAGTTTTTCCACTTTTTTATTTCTGACTTTTGTTGTTTTTTAAATCAGTTTTGTCAGTTATTTCCTTTTTAACTTCTGACTTTTGTTTTTTTTTAACTTTGTCATTTTTTCCACTTATTCAACTAAGATGGAATTGTAAAAAGCTCAAAAATCTACAAAGTCGAAAAAAAAAAAATTCTGAAGTAAAAAGGTTAAAAAAATTACAAAATATGACAAAAGTCAGAAGAGAAAAAGTGAGAAAAATGACAAAGTAAAAAAAAAACGTCAGTTTTGTCAGTTTTTCCACTTTTTTTAACTTCTGACTTTTGTTGTTTTTAAATCAGTTTTGTCAGTTATTTCCCTTTTTCACTTCTGACTTTTGTTTTTTTTTAACTTTGTCATTTTTTCCACTTATTCACCTAAGTTGGAATTGTAAAATGCTCTAAAATCTACAAAGTCGAAAAAAAACATGTCAGTCTTGTCAGTTTTTTCCACTTTTTTTACTTCTGACTTTTGTTGTTTTTTAAATCAGTTTTGTCAGTTATTTCCCTTTTTTACTTCTGACTTTTTTTTTTTAACTTTGTCATTTTTTCCACTTATTTACCTAAGTTGGAATTGTAAAATGCTCTAAAATCTACAAAGTCGAAAAAAATAACAAAAGTCCGAAGTAAAAAGGTTAAAAAAAATGACAAAAAAGGACAAAAGTCAGAAGCGAAAAAGTGAAAAAAAATGACAAAGTCGAAAAAAAACATGTCAGTTTTGTCAGTTTTTCCACGTTTTTACTTCTGATTCTTGTTGTTTTTTAAATCAGTTTTGTCCGTTATTTCCCTTTTTCACTTCTGACTTTTTTTTTTATCTTTGTCATTTTTTCCACTTATTCAACTAAGTTGGAGTTGTAAAATGCTCAAAAATCTACAAAGTCGAAAAAAAAAACAAAAGTCCGAAGTAAAAAGGTTAAAAAAATGAAAAAAAATGACAAAAGTCAGAAGAGAAAAAGTAAGAAAAATGACAAAGTCGAAAAAAAAACATGTCAGTTTTGTCAGTTTTTCCACTCTTTTTACTTCTGACTTTTGTTGTTTTTAAATCAGTTTTGTCAGTTTTCCACTTTTTTTACTTCTGACTTTTGTTGTTTTTAAATCAGTTTTGTCTGTTATTTCCCTTTTTCACTCCTGACTTTTGTTTTTTTTTTAACTTTGTCATTTTTTCCACTTATTCAACTAAGTTGGAATTGTAAAATGCTCAAAAATCTACAAAAACGAAAAAAAAAACAAAAGTCCGAAGTAAAAAGGAAAAAAAATGACAAAAAATGACAAAAGTCAGAAGAGAAAAAGTGAGAAAAATGACAGTCGAAAAAAAACATGTCAGTTTTGTCAGTTTTTCCACGTTTTTACTTCTGATTCTTGTTTTTTAAATCAGTTTTGTCAGTTATTTCCCTTTTTCACTTCTGACTTTTTCTTTATCTTTTTCATTTTTTCCACTTATTCAACTAAGTTGGAATTGTAAAATGCTCAAAAATCTACAAAGTCGAAAAAAAAACAAAAGTCCGAAGTAAAAAGGTTAAAAAAATGAAAAAAAATGACAAAAGTCAGAAGAGAAAAAGTAAGAAAAATGACAAAGTCGATAAAAAACATGTCAGTTTTGTCAGTTTTTCCACTCTTTTTACTTCTGACTTTTGTTGTTTTTAAATCAGTTTTGTCAGTTTTTCCACTTTTTTTACTTCTGACTTTTGTTGTTTTTAAATCAGTTTTGTCAGTTATTTCCCTTTTTCACTCCTGACTTTTGTTTTTTTTTAACTTTGTCATTTTTTCCACTTATTCAACTAAGTTGGAATTGTAAAATGCTCAAAAATCTACAAAAACGAAAAAAAAACAAAAGTCCGAAGTAAAAAGGAAAAAAAAATGACAAAAAATGACAAAAGTCAGAAGCGAAAAAGTGAAAAAAATGACAAAGTCGAAAAAAAACATGTCAGTTTTGTCAGTTTTTCCACGTTTTTACTTCTGATTCTTGTTGTTTTTTAAATCAGTTTTGTCAGTTATTTCCCTTTTTCACTTCTGACTTTTTTTTATCTTTGTCATTTTTTCCACTTATTCAACTAAGTTGGAATTGTAAAATGCTCAAAAATCTACAAAGTCGAAAAAAAAAACAAAAGTCCGAAGTAAAAAGGTTAAAAAAATGAAAAAAAATGACAAAAGTCAGAAGAGAAAAAGTAAGAAAAATGACAAAGTCGAAAAAAAACATGTCAGTTTTTCCACTCTTTTTACTTCTGACTTTTGTTGTTTTTAAATCAGTTTTGTCTGTTATTTCCCTTTTTCACTCCTGACTTTTGTTTTTTTTTTAACTTTGTCATTTTTTCCACTTATTCAACTAAGTTGGAATTGTAAAATGCTCTAAAATCTACAAAGTCGAAAAAAATAACAAAAGTCCGAAGTAAAAAGGTAAAAAAAAATGACAAAAAATGTCAAAAGTCAGAAGCGAAAAAGTGAAAAAAATGACAAAGTCGAAAATAAACATGTCAGATTTGTCAGTTTTTCCACTTTTTTACTTCTGACTTTTGTTGTTTTTTAAATCAGTTTTGTCAGTTATTTCCTTTTTAACTTCTGACTTTTGTTTTTTTTAACTTTGTCATTTTTTCCACTTATTCAACTAAGATGGAATTGTAAAAAGCTCAAAAATCTACAAAGTCGAAAAAAAAAAAAATTCTGAAGTAAAAAGGTTAAAAAAATGACAAAATATGACAAAAGTCAGAAGAGAAAAAGTGAGAAAAATGACAAAGTAAAAAAAAAACGTCAGTTTTGTCAGTTTTTCCACTTTTTTTAACTTCTGACTTTTGTTGTTTTTAAATCAGTTTTGTCAGTTATTTCCCTTTTTCACTTCTGACTTTTGTTTTTTTTTAACTTTGTCATTTTTTCCACTTATTCACCTAAGTTGGAATTGTAAAATGCTCTAAAATCTACAAAGTCGAAAAAAAACATGTCAGTTTTGTCAGTTTTTCCACTTTTTTTACTTCTGACTTTTGTTGTTTTTTAAATCAGTTTTGTCAGTTATTTCCCTTTTTTACTTCTGACTTTTTTTTTTTAACTTTGTCATTTTTTCCACTTATTTACCTAAGTTAGAATTGTAAAATGCTCTAAGATCTACAAAGTCGAAAAAAATAACAAAAGTCCGAAGTAAAAAGGTTAAAAAAAAATGACAAAAAAGGACAAAAGTCAGAAGCGAAAAAGTGAAAAAAAATGACAAAGTCGAAAAAAAACATGTCAGTTTTGTCAGTTTTTCCACGTTTTTACTTCTGATTCTTGTTGTTTTTTAAATCAGTTTTGTCCGTTATTTCCCTTTTTCACTTCTGACTTTTTTTTTATCTTTGTCATTTTTTCCACTTATTCAACTAAGTTGGAGTTGTAAAATGCTCAAAAATCTACAAAGTCGAAAAAAAAACAAAAGTCCGAAGTAAAAAGGTTAAAAAAATGAAAAAAAATGACAAAAGTCAGAAGAGAAAAAGTAAGAAAAATGACAAAGTCGAAAAAAAACATGTCAGTTTTGTCAGTTTTTCCACTCTTTTTACTTCTGACTTTTGTTGTTTTTAAATCAGTTTTGTCAGTTTTCCACTTTTTTTACTTCTGACTTTTGTTGTTTTTAAATCAGTTTTGTCTGTTATTTCCCTTTTTCACTCCTGACTTTTGTTTTTTTTTTAACTTTGTCATTTTTTCCACTTATTCAACTAAGTTGGAATTGTAAAATGCTCAAAAATCTACAAAAACGAAAAAAAAACAAAAGTCCGAAGTAAAAAGGAAAAAAAAATTGCAAAAAATGACAAAAGTCAGAAGAGAAAAAGTGAGAAAAATGACCAAGTCGAAAAAAACATGTCAGTTTTGTCAGTTTTTCCACTCTTTTTACTTCTGACTTTTGTTGTTTTTTAAATCAGTTTTTTCAGTTATTTCCCTTTTTTACTTCTGACTTTTTTTTTTTTAACTTTGTCATTTATTCCACTTATTCACCTAAGTTGGAATTGTAAAATGCTCTAAAATCTACAAAGTCGAAAAAAAACATGTCAGTTTTGTCAGTTTTTCCACTTTATTTACTTCTGACTTTTGTTGTTTTTTAAATCAGTTTTGTCAGTTATTTCCCTTTTTCACTTCTGACTTTTTTTTTTATCTTTGTCATTTTTTCCACTTATTCAACTAAGTTGGAGTTGTAAAAAGCTCAAAAATCTACAAAGTCGAAAAAAAAAAAAATTCTGAAGTAAAAAGGTTAAAAAAATGACAAAATATGACAAAAGTCAGAAGAGAAAAAGTGAGAAAAATGACAAAGTAAAAAAAAAACGTCAGTTTTGTCAGTTTTTCCACTTTTTTTAACTTCTGACTTTTGTTGTTTTTAAATCAGTTTTGTCAGTTATTTCCCTTTTTCACTTCTGACTTTTGTTTTTTTTTAACTTTGTCATTTTTTCCACTTATTCACCTAAGTTGGAATTGTAAAATGCTCTAAAATCTACAAAGTCGAAAAAAATAACAAAAGTCCGAAGTAAAAAGGTTAAAAAAAAATGACAAAAAAGGACAAAAGTCAGAAGCGAAAAAGTGAAAAAAAATGACAAAGTCGAAAAAAAACATGTCAGTTTTGTCAGTTTTTCCACGTTTTTACTTCTGATTCTTGTTGTTTTTTAAATCAGTTTTGTCCGTTATTTCCCTTTTTCACTTCTGACTTTTTTTTTTATCTTTGTCATTTTTTCCACTTATTCAACTAAGTTGGAGTTGTAAAATGCTCAAAAATCTACAAAGTCGAAAAAAATAACAAAAGTCCGAAGTAAAAAGGTAAAAAAAAATGACAAAAAATGTCAAAAGTCAGAAGCGAAAAAGTGAAAAAAATGACAAAGTCGAAAATAAACATGTCAGATTTGTCAGTTTTTCCACTTTTTTATTTCTGACTTTTGTTGTTTTTTAAATCAGTTTTGTCAGTTATTTCCTTTTTAACTTCTGACTTTTGTTTTTTTTTAACTTTGTCATTTTTTCCACTTATTCAACTAAGATGGAATTGTAAAAAGCTCAAAAATCTACAAAGTCGAAAAAAAAAAAAATTCTGAAGTAAAAAGGTTAAAAAAATTACAAAATATGACAAAAGTCAGAAGAGAAAAAGTGAGAAAAATGACAAAGTAAAAAAAAAACGTCAGTTTTGTCAGTTTTTCCACTTTTTTTAACTTCTGACTTTTGTTGTTTTTAAATCAGTTTTGTCAGTTATTTCCCTTTTTCACTTCTGACTTTTGTTTTTTTTTAACTTTGTCATTTTTTCCACTTATTCACCTAAGTTGGAATTGTAAAATGCTCTAAAATCTACAAAGTCGAAAAAAAACATGTCAGTTTTGTCAGTTTTTCCACTTTTTTTACTTCTGACTTTTGTTGTTTTTTAAATCAGTTTTGTCAGTTATTTCCCTTTTTTACTTCTGACTTTTTTTTTTTAACTTTGTCATTTTTTCCACTTATTTACCTAAGTTGGAATTGTAAAATGCTCTAAAATCTACAAAGTCGAAAAAAATAACAAAAGTCCGAAGTAAAAAGGTTAAAAAAAAATGACAAAAAAGGACAAAAGTCAGAAGCGAAAAAGTGAAAAAAAATGACAAAGTCGAAAAAAAACATGTCAGTTTTGTCAGTTTTTCCACGTTTTTACTTCTGATTCTTGTTGTTTTTTAAATCAGTTTTGTCCGTTATTTCCCTTTTTCACTTCTGACTTTTTTTTTTATCTTTGTCATTTTTTCCACTTATTCAACTAAGTTGGAGTTGTAAAATGCTCAAAAATCTACAAAGTCGAAAAAAAAACAAAAGTCCGAAGTAAAAAGGTTAAAAAAATGAAAAAAAATGACAAAAGTCAGAAGAGAAAAAGTAAGAAAAATGACAAAGTCGAAAAAAAACATGTCAGTTTTGTCAGTTTTTCCACTCTTTTTACTTCTGACTTTTGTTGTTTTTAAATCAGTTTTGTCAGTTTTCCACTTTTTTTACTTCTGACTTTTGTTGTTTTTAAATCAGTTTTGTCAGTTATTTCCCTTTTTCACTGCTGACTTTTGTTTTTTTTTTAACTTTGTCATTTTTTCCACTTATTCAACTAAGTTGGAATTGTAAAATGCTCAAAAATCTACAAAAACGAAAAAAACAAAAGTCCGAAGTAAAAAGGAAAAAAAATGACAAAAAATGACAAAAGTCAGAAGAGAAAAAGTGAGAAAAATGACAGTCGAAAAAAAACATGTCAGTTTTGTCAGTTTTTCCACGTTTTTACTTCTGATTCTTGTTTTTTAAATCAGTTTTGTCAGTTATTTCCCTTTTTCAATTCTGACTTTTTCTTTATCTTTTTCATTTTTTCCACTTATTCAACTAAGTTGGAATTGTAAAATGCTCAAAAATCTACAAAGTCGAAAAAAAAAACAAAAGTCCGAAGTAAAAAGGTTAAAAAAATGAAAAAAAATGACAAAAGTCAGAAGAGAAAAAGTAAGAAAAATGACAAAGTCGATAAAAAACATGTCAGTTTTGTCAGTTTTTCCACTCTTTTTACTTCTGACTTTTGTTGTTTTTAAATCAGTTTTGTCAGTTTTTCCACTTTTTTTACTTCTGACTTTTGTTGTTTTTAAATCAGTTTTGTCAGTTATTTCCCTTTTTCACTCCTGACTTTTGTTTTTTTTTAACTTTGTCATTTTTTCCACTTATTCAACTAAGTTGGAATTGTAAAATGCTCAAAAATCTACAAAAACGAAAAAAAAACAAAAGTCCGAAGTAAAAAGGAAAAAAAAATGACAAAAAATGACAAAAGTCAGAAGCGAAAAAGTGAAAAAAATGACAAAGTCGAAAAAAAACATGTCAGTTTTGTCAGTTTTTCCACGTTTTTACTTCTGATTCTTGTTGTTTTTTAAATCAGTTTTGTCAGTTATTTCCCTTTTTCACTTCTGACTTTTTTTTTATCTTTGTCATTTTTTCCACTTATTCAACTAAGTTGGAATTGTAAAATGCTCAAAATCTACAAAGTCGAAAAAAAAAACAAAAGTCCGAAGTAAAAAGGTTAAAAAAATGAAAAAAAATGACAAAAGTCAGAAGAGAAAAAGTAAGAAAAATGACAAAGTCGAAAAAAAACATGTCAGTTTTGTCAGTTTTTCCACTCTTTTTACTTCTGACTTTTGTTGTTTTTAAATCAGTTTTGTCTGTTATTTCCCTTTTTCACTCCTGACTTTTGTTTTTTTTTTAACTTTGTCATTTTTTCCACTTATTCAACTAAGTTGGAATGTTAAAATGCTCAAAAATCTACAAAAATGAAAAAAAAAAAACAAAAGTCCGAAGTAAAAAGGAAAAAAAAAATGACAAAAAATGACAAAAGTCAGAAGAGAAAAAGTGAGAAAAATGACAGTCGAAAAAAAACATGTCAGTTTTGTCAGTTTTTCCACTCTTTTTACTTCTGATTCTTGTTGTTTTTTAAATCAGTTTTGTCAGTTATTTCCCTTTTTCACTTCTGACTTTTTTTTTATCTTTTTCATTTTTTCCACTTATCCAACTAAGTTGGAATTGTAAAATGCTCAAAAATCTACAAAGTCGAAAAAAAAACAAAAGTCCGAAGTAAAAAGGTTAAAAAAATGAAAAAAAATGACAAAAGTCAGAAGAGAAAAAGTAAGAAAAATGACAAAGTCGATAAAAAACATGTCAGTTTTGTCAGTTTTTCCACTCTTTTTACTTCTGACTTTTGTTGTTTTTAAATCAGTTTTGTCAGTTTTTCCACTTTTTTTACTTCTGACTTTTGTTGTTTTTAAATCAGTTTTGTCAGTTATTTCCCTTTTTCACTCCTGACTTTTGTTTTTTTTTAACTTTGTCATTTTTTCCACTTGTTCAACTAAGTTGGAATTGTAAAATGCTCAAAAATCTACAAAAACGAAAAAAAAAACAAAAGTCCGAAGTAAAAAGGAAAAAAAAATGACAAAAAATGACAAAAGTCAGAAGAGAATAAGTGAGAAAAATGACAAAGTCGAAAAAAAACATGTCAGTTTTGTCAGTTTTTCCACTCTTTTTACTTCTGACTTTTGTTGTTTTTAAATCAGTTTTGTCAGTTTTTCCACTTTTTTTACTTCTGACTTTTGTTGTTTTTAAATCAGTTTTGTCAGTTATTTCCCTTTTTCACTCCTGACTTTTGTTTTTTTTTAACTTTGTCATTTTTTCCACTTATTCAACTAAGTTGGAATTGTAAAATGCTCAAAAATCTACAAAAACGAAAAAAAAACAAAAGTCCAAAGTAAAAAGGAAAAAAAAAATGACAAAAAAATGACAAAAGTCAGAAGAGAATAAGTGAGAAAAATGACAAAGTCGAAAAAAAACATGTCAGTTTTGTCAGTTTTTCAACTCTTTTTACTTCTGACTTTTGTTGTTTTTAAATCAGTTTTGTCAGTTTTTCCACTTTTTTTACTTCTGACTTTTGTTGTTTTTAAATCAGTTTTGTCAGTTATTTCCCTTTTTCACTCCTGACTTTTGTTTTTTTTTAACTTTGTCATTTTTTCCACTTATTCAACTAAGTTGGAATTGTAAAATGCTCAAAAATCTACAAAAATGAAAAAAAAACAAAAGTCCGAAGTAAAAAGGAAAAAAAAATGACAAAAAATGACAAAAGTCAGAAGAGAAAAGGTGAGAAAAATGACAAAGTCGAAAAAAAAACATGTCAGTTTTGTCAGTTTTTCCACGTTTTTGCTTCTGATTCTTGTTGTTTTTTAAATCAGTTTTGTCAGTTATTTCCCTTTTTCACTTCTGACTTTTTTTTTTATCTTTGTCATTTTTTCCACTTATTCAACTAAGTTGGAATTGTAAAATGCTCAAAAATCTACAAAGTCGAAAAAAAAACAAAAGTCCGAAGTAAAAAGGTTAAAAAAATGAAAAAAAAATGACAAAGTCAGAAGAGAAAAAGTAAGAAACATGACAAAGTCGAAAAAAAACATGTCAGTTTTGTCAGTTTTTCCACTCTTTTTACTTCTGACTTTTGTTGTTTTTAAATCAGTTTTGTCAGTTTTTCCACTTTTTTTACTTCTGACTTTTGTTGTTTTTAAATCAGTTTTGTCAGTTATTTCCCTTTTTCACTCCTGACTTTTGTTTTTTTTTAACTTTGTCATTTTTTCCACTTATTCAACTAAGTTGGAATTGTAAAATGCTCAAAAATCTACAAAAACGAAAAAAAAAAACAAAAGTCCGAAGTAAAAAGGAAAAAAAATGACAAAAAATGACAAAAGTCAGAAGAGAATAAGTGAGAAAAATGACAAAGTCGAAAAAAAACATGTCAGTTTTGTCAGTTTTTTCCACTCTTTTTACTTCTGACTTTTGTTGTTTTTAAATCAGTTTTGTCAGTTTTTCCACTTTTTTTACTTCTGACTTTTGTTGTTTTTAAATCAGTTTTGTCAGTTATTTCCCTTTTTCACTTCTGACTTTTGTTTTTTTTTAACTTTGTCATTTTTTCCACTTATTCAACTAAGTTGGAATTGTAAAATGCTCAAAAATCTACAAAAACGAAAAAAAAACAAAAGTCCGAAGTAAAAAGGAAAAAAAAATGACAAAAAATGACAAAAGTCAGAAGAGAAAAGGTGAGAAAAATGACAAAGTCGAAAAAAAAACATGTCAGTTTTGTCAGTTTTTCCACGTTTTTGCTTCTGATTCTTGTTGTTTTTTAAATCAGTTTTGTCAGTTATTTCCCTTTTTCACTTCTGACTTTTTTTTTTATCTTTGTCATTTTTTCCACTTATTCAACTAAGTTGGAATTGTAAAATGCTCAAAAATCTACAAAGTCGAAAAAAAAACAAAAGTCCGAAGTAAAAAGGTTAAAAAAATGAAAAAAAAATGACAAAGTCAGAAGAGAAAAAGTAAGAAACATGACAAAGTCGAAAAAAAACATGTCAGTTTTGTCAGTTTTTCCACTCTTTTTACTTCTGACTTTTGTTGTTTTTAAATCAGTTTTGTCAGTTTTTCCACTTTTTTAACTTCTGACTTTTGTTGTTTTTTAAATCAGTTTTGTCAGTTATTTCCCTTTTTCACTTCTGACTTGTTTTTTTTTTATCTTTGTCATTTTTTCCACTTATTCACCTAAGTAGGAATTGTAAAATGCTCAAAATCTACAAAGTCGAAAAAAAAACAAAATTCTGAAGTAAAAAGGTTAAAAAAATGACAAAAAATGACAAAAGTCAGAAGAGAAAAAGTGAGAAATATGACAAAGTCGAAAAAAAACATGTCAGTTTTGTCAGTTTTTCCACTTTTTTACTTCTGACTTTTGTTGTTTTTTAAATCAGTTTTGTCAGTTATTTCCCTTTTTCACTTCTGACTTTTTTTTATCTTTGTCATTTTTTCCACTTATTCACCTAAGTAGGAATTGTAAAATGCTCAAAAATCTACAAAGTCGAAAAAAAAAAAAAAAAGTCCGAAGAAAAAAGGAAAAAAAAAAGACAAAAAATGACAAAGGTCAGAAGCGAAAAAGTGAAAAAAATTACAAAGTCAAAAAAAAACATGTCAGTTTTGTCAGTTTTTCCACGTTTTTACTTCTGACTCTTGTTGTTTTTTAAATCAGTTTTGCCAGTTATTTCCCTTTTTCACTTCTGACTTTTGTTTTTTTTTGTCATTTTTTAACCTTTTTACTTTTTACTTTTTTCGACTTTGTAGATTTTTGAGCATTTTACAATTCCAACTTAGGTGAATAAGTGGAAAAAATGACAAAGTTAAAAAAAAACAAGTCAGAAGTGAAAAAGGGAAATAACTGACAAAACTGATTTAAAAAACAACAAAAGTCATAAGTAAAAAAAGTGGAAAAACTGACAAAACTGACATGTTTTTTTTCGACTGTCATTTTTTTCACTTTTTCTCTTCTGACTTTTGTCATTTTTTGTCATTTTTTAACTTTTTTACTTTTGACTTTTTTTTTCTCGACTTTGTAGATTTTTGAGCATTTAACAATTCCAACTTAGGTGAATAAGTGGAAAAAATGACAAAGTTAAAAAAAAAAGTCAGAAGTGATAAAGGGAAGTAACTGACAAAACTGATTTAAAAAACAACAAAAGTCAGAAGTAAAAAAGTGGAAAAACTGACAAAACTAAAATGTTTTTTTTTTCGAATTTGTCATTTTTTTCACTTTTTCTCTTCTGTTTTTTTTTCATATTTTTTGTCTTTTTTTTAACCCTTTCACTTCTGAATATTGTTTTTTTTTTGGACTGTAAATTTTGGAGCATTTCAGAATTTCAACTCATGTGAATAAGTGGAATAAATGACAAAGTTAAAAAAAAAAGTCAGAAGGAAAAAAAAAGGAAATAACTGACAAAATTGATTTAAAAAACAACAACAGTCAGAAGTAACAAAGTGGAAAAACTGACAAAAATAACATGTTTTTTTTTCGACTTTGTCATTTTATTCACTTTTTCGCTTCTGTCTTTTGTTTTTTTTGTCATTTTTTTTAACCTTTTCACTTCTGATTTTTTTTTTCTTGGACCTTTAAATTTTTGAGCATTTTACAATTTTAACTTATGTGAAAAAGTATAAAAAATGAAAAAGTAAAAAAAAAAAACAATAGTCAGATGTAACAAAGGGAAATAACTGACAAAACTGATTTAAAAAACAACAAAAGTCAGAAGTAATAAAGTGGAAAAACTGACAAAACATGCATGTTTTTTTTTGGACTTTGTCATTTTTTTCACTTTTTCGCTTCGGACTTTTGTTATTTTTTGTCATTTTTTAACCTTCTTACTTCTGAATTATGTTTTTTTTTTGCGACTTTGTAGATTTTTTTTAACATTTTACGATTCCAACTTTGATGAATAAGTGGAAAAAATGACAAAGTAAAAAAAAACAAAAGTCAAAAGTGAAAAAGGGAAATAACTGACAAAACTGATTTAAAAAACAACAAAAGTCAAAAGTAGAAAAGTGGAAAAACTGAAAAAACTAAAATGTTTTTTTTCGAATTTGTCATTTTTTATCACTTTCTCGCTTCTGTCTTTTGTTTTTTATGTCATTTTTTTTAACCTTTTCATTTCTGACTTTTTTTTTTCTCTTGGACTTTGTAAATTTTTGAGCATTTTACAATTTTAACTTATGTGAATAAGTATAAAAAAAGTTAAAAAAAAAAAACAAAAGTCAGAAGTAAAAAAGGGAGATTTCATTAACTGACAAAACTGATTTAAAAAACAAAAAAAGTCAGAAGTAAAAAAGTGGAAAACCTGACAAAACTGATATGTTTTTTTTTAACTTTCTAATTTTTTTTCACATTTTCGCTTCTAACTTTTGTTATTTTTTGTCTTTTTTTTTTAATCTTTTCACTTCTGACTATTGTTTTTTTTTGGACTGTAAATGTTTGAGCATTTTACAATTTCAACTTATGTGAATAAGTGGAAAAAATGACAAAGTTAAAAAAAAACAACAAGAGTCAGAAGTAAAAAAGTGGAAAAACTGACAAAACTGACATGTTTTTTTTTTTGGACTGTCATTTTTTTTCACTTTTTTACTTCTGACTTGTGTAATTTTTTGTCATTTTTTTTAACTGACAAAACTGATTTAAAAAACAACAAAAGTCAGAAGTAAAAAGTGGAAAAACTGACATGTTTTTTTTTTGGACTAATGTTTGTCTTGTGTTTTAGACACGTGAAACTCAAGAAAGGCAAAAGAGGTTTCATTAATTTTTTCTTTATAGATTCTTTTTTTACCGAAATATCCTACTGTGTCTTCCTTTTACCTTCAGAGATGGAGGGACCAGGCGAGCAGTACTGGAGGCTCGGAGTATACCAGGTGCAGTGCGAGGTGTAATAAGGGTATTATAAATCATTATAAATCTGCTTGCAGCAGAATCCCAGAATCTCTGTATTTAATCAGCTCAAGGTAATGTTGAGATGTGAGAGAAAGTCCAGATGCACAGAAATAACTTGTGAAGCATAAGATTGACAAAGTGCTTGGTCTGAATTGTGCTGACTGTCTGGTTCCAGTTCTGGATTTTACATGGTAAGTTGGAGAGTAACAGTGCCACGTCTGGGTGCAGCAGGAGCCCCAGCTGGCAGCACTCAGCCTGACAGCAGGGCTCTAACCATGCACAGGTGCTGCTGGGTAGGCATCCGTGGTTGGAGCCCCGTTAGAAGCAACCGACACTGATGCATCGATGTGGATCCTGAATTTTTATTTCAGTTCCTGGCAACCGCCACACGCCTGTTGGTTTGTTTTTCTTGGCTTCCTTTGTTTTGTCCCTCGTGCCTTTTTCTTTTGTGCGTATTAATAAATCCCATTTGCCCAGATGTCCCGTCTCTGCGCTTCCTTCCCCCGTCAGCCCGTGGTCGTGACAAACAGAGGTAAAATGTACAATGAGACATTCAAACAAATCCTGTTCAATTTTCTGATATGTATTGTATTTCTTTTCATAAATTATTTGTTGCTCCGGCAGCTCAGGTGGCACTTCATTTTAAAAAGTCTATATTCGCCAGATCAAGTAAAGCATACATGTGCATGTTTTTGGTGTTATGTTTTGGTGTTTAATTATCATTATATTCATGCATTTTCTAAAGATTCTGTTTTTGAATAAAGGGTTGGAAATGAATGCTTTTATTTATTCATAATTTAAAAAATTAATCGACAGATTAAATGATTATTAAAATGATTGTTAGTAACAGCCATGCTTCTTTATTATCGGAAGATACATCGAACATTAAGACTAACTGTGCTGTAAAACAAGTATTTGCTTTATTAGATATTTCTCCAGATTTATTTGTTTTAAAGCCAAATGGCGTATGATGTAAGCCAGGACTTTATTAGGCATCAGACCAAGTGATGATTATCACCATTTCACAGGGTGAAGAGCAGGAATCCGCTGAAGATGCAGTGATTACTCTCATCGTTGTAAAGTCGCTGGTTTCCAGGAAGACGCAGGTTAACCCAGTCTCCCGCCTCCAGCTGCAGAGTCACGCCGCCGACCAGGTAGGAGACATGGTGGTCCATGTCGTACTCCCCCAGCAACATGATCCTCTGCTGGTTCCTGTACAGCGCTGTGTACATGGTGCGCGATGAGAGGATGTCCGCCACGGTGAACCTGAAGAAGTAAACGCCCTTCACTGGAGCGGTGAAGAACCCTGCAGAACCATACAGAAAAATTCACTACAGTCAGATCTACTACCATGATGCACCTGTCAGGTTAAACAGGAGACTATCAGTCCCTGTTCATCACCGGACCGAACCACAAACCCTGGTGGACACCAGGGACTCCGCCTTCCAGTCCAAAGACAAAGAGGCTCAATTCTACAGGCCGAGCCAACCAGTCACGGGCCAGTAGGAGCAAAACGAGCTGATGCAGAGAAGATGAACATGGCTGCCCGCTCCTCACCAACGGTGATGGTTTAAGCCTTTAAACCTGAGCCCCACTGTGTGTGGTGGTTCACAAGGACAGTCACTTCACTTTCACAAAGTGCGTTAAGAGGCTGGCACTGAGGTGTTTAAAGAATGTGACTCCCACTGACACCATGACTATGAGAAGATGCTGAGCACCTGTATTACTGCTGTAGGCGTTTCCAACATTGGTGATGATGTTCCTGAAGACCAAGTTCAGTTCGGAAGGTCCTGCTTGTATTCTACTCAGTATTAAATGTCAGAGCTGCTGAAAAGGCCACTTTGCCTCCTGTAAAGTGGAACAGAACCAAAAAAACATCACTGCTGATATTCAACTTTACAAAAAGACAAAAACATAATCATCTGATATGTAAGTAATTCTATTGATTTACATAGAATGATGACTAGAAAGTAACTTATATCCCAAATAAAAGGCACATCATATTTAAGGATATGACCCAATACTCATCATGTACAAATAAACCAATCTTTCATCACGATTACAATATGTATTCAGTATATAGCAATAATAATGTCATTTACCTGCATTCATGTTCAGTTTCTCCACTTTTGTCTCCACTGATGTTAGTCTGGTCTTCAGTCCTCCAATCTCTTCATTCAGAGCAGAAAATATTAAAACCACAGTCAGTTCCTACGTGAGCTTTACTAGAACCAGTGGACTTCTCCGTCTTCTTTTTGCATTTCTGCTTATTCTACAACACAAATTCATAAATATCTGAACAGAATGAAGACCCCCACTACGCTGGTACGTAAACTTGGTTAATGAGTTCATCACATGATACCTGAGTTCTTCTGCTGCAGATCTTCTACTTGGTTCTTGACAGCTTTCAGCTCTGCTGCTTGTTCTGATGTAGGTGGAACACAAAAAATGAGCCAAATCTTCACCAAGAAAATATGATTAGGGATCTGTCATGGCCAACGCGCCTCCAGCCCGCTAGAGGGCACCTCACCAGCCTGGGAGATGGCAACCCGGAAGAGGAAATGGAAGCGGGCGGTGGCAAGTATAAAAGGGAAATAACACCAAGGAGACACGCCCGCTCTTTGTAGGGTGGTAGTAGCCTAGTGGGTAACACACTCGCCTATGAACCAGAATACCCAGGTTCAAATCCCGCTTACTACCATTGTGTCCCTGAGCAAGACACTTAACCCTAAGTTGCTCCAGGGAGACTGTCCCCTGAAACTACTGATTGTAAGTCGCTCTGGATAAGGGCGTCTGATAAATGCCGTAAATGTAAATGTAAATGTAAATGTATGTGTTAAATGAGTTGTATGAGTCACCCACGACCTATGATAATTGAGATTCCCGTAATACGACCTTCGCCTGCCCACGACTTCGAGAATTGCCTGATCCCCTGGAAACCACGAAAGGAACCCCGACCGGAACTTCCTGACTACAACCTCTTCCTGCCCCTGACCTTGAACCTACCTGACCCCTCGGTTAAGACGGGATTCCATGCTCCCCTACCTTCCTACAGCCCAAGACTTACTCCCGTCCTGTCCAAGATCCCGGACCATCCTGAAACCCGCCGTCTTCCGGTTCTCCTCTGCCCCGGTCCTTCCCAAAGATCCCGAACTGACTCCCCGCTGCGTTGCAGCGCGTCCATTACTTCCTCATTCCTCGCCGGCCAGGCGCCCCCGGTCCTCCTGCCCCGCTCGCCCAGTGTCCTCGGGCGAGGCCGTCCTCGGGCTAAGCCGTACGACGGCTTATCCCCACGCCGAAAGTATGTCTGCAAGTGCGTCATCGAATTCCCCCTGTGACAGGATCATTTCAATCCAGCACCTGCATTCTGATGAGTCAGGTTCTCCACGTTCTGCTCATTGTCATCCATTTGGATCTTTAGAGCCGTCAGCTCTGCCACAAGTGCTGCAGTAATGAAGGAATAATTCAGTACTTTATGGTAGATTATGGTATGGCTTATTTCTATAGGAGATTAAAGAGTTTTTATGACAGGATGGTCGCATATAACAGTTAATTTATATGGCTGTATATAATAGTTTATGGCGGTATATGAATGTACATGACTGTATGTATGGATGTATAACAATGTATATTGATGAGATGTCGCTGATTGTTCCCATGCTCAGAATTACTGTAAAAAATTCAATGGTCACTCTTGTAAGCAGCTTGGATGTGAACGTTGGACTGTCTGTTCTGCATTACCTGCATTTTCCATCTTCAGATTCTCCAGGTCTTTCTGTACGTCTGACAGGACAGCATCTTGCGCTTATATACAAAATAATACAGATGTCTGTTATTCTAAATTATATCTACTCATGCACTCTATTACATGTAGAGAATTGAATTAATGTACTGTTATTATAACCTAAACTAATCATAACCAATGAATAATAATTCACTGTTTGTTATTTATACAGTAATTACATGGAATTAATACTATGTGTGATTAAATAATACTATTTGTGTAGTATATTTTACAATATAATATTTGTCAAATGTCATTTATGCACCTGCATTCTCCTTCTTCATGTTTTCCACTTCATCCTTCATGGTCTTTATCTCCGCATCTTGAGCTAAATAATGTAATAATGTAAATGTAAATGAGCTAAATACCAACATTAAAGTCTGTGAATGATGTTCATACTGGTCTCAGTGTAGTTGAATTAATATTGCACATTTAGAAGATGTGATTACCAGCGTTTTCTCTCTCCAGAACTTTGAAATCCAGCCTCAGATCCAGCACCATGTCTTCAGGGTCCTTTAGGTTGGTCTTCACGTTCTCCAACTGGACTTCCTGAGCCAGCATCGTGTCCCGCAGGTAGTGGACCATGTTCCTCAGGTACTGCAGCTCAGCGTTGATGTCCTGCACAGGAATTTCTTTTTTTGTATTTAGAGGGTTGCTCTGGTTGTTTAGAGAAAGAGCTCTAAATGTGGAGAACAGCAGGAACAGCAAGGAGATGATGACCCTCATCTTCAACACAATCAGGTCAGCTTTCCACTCATCTAGACTCTTCTCCGTCTTGGCCCCTCGGTTGTGGAATGAACTTCCCCTTTAGGTCAGAACAGCTCAGTCACTGAGCACCTTCAAACGGCAGCTCAAGACCTTCCTCTTTAGAGAAGATTTAGATGAACTTGTGACCTTCTTCTTGTCTTCTGTACAGAATCTACAACAGAGTGAATAAAAAGATTGTATTCATAGTTGGGGGTCCTAGTGAACCAGAACTGACCACTTCATCCATGGTAACATGGAAGCAAGTTGTAAGTCGCTCTGGTTAAGGACGTCTGGCAAACGCCTTAAATGTAAATGTAAGCGGCCTCCTTTTTTTATAAAGACGAACTTATTCATTATTTACATTTAAGGCATTTGGCAGACGGCCGTATCCAGAGCCACTTACAACGTGCTTTCAAGTTACCATGGATGAAGAGATCAATTCCGGTTCACTAGGACCCCCAACTATGAATACAATCTTTTTATTCACTCTGTTCTAGTTTCTATACAGAAGTCAGACGAGAAGAAGGTTACAAGTTCATCTAAATCTTCTCTAAAGAGGAAGGTCTTGAGCTGCCGTGTGAAGGTGCTCAGTGACTGAACTGGAAGTTCATTCCACCACCGAGAGGCCAAGACGGAGAAGAGTCTAGATCAGGGTCTTCCTTTTACCTTCACAGATGGAGGGACCAGGCGAGCAGTACTGGAGGCTCGGAGTATACCAGGTGCAGTGCGAGGTGTAATAAGGGCTGTGAGGTAGGATGGTGCTACTCCATGTTTGGCTTTGTAGGCCAGCATCAGTATTTAGAACCTGATGCGTGCAGCTACTGGGAGCCGGTGGAGGGAACGTAGCAGAGGGGCGGTGTGGAGAACTTGGGAAGGTTGAACATCAGTCGTGCTGCTTCGTCCTGTATGAGTTGTAGAGGTCGGATGGTACATAGAGGTAGATTCTTGTTTACTGTCACTTTCACTTTTTAATCATTATTATTGGTGTGTTTTACACTTGGCCAACACACTCGCGTCTGAACCAGAAGAGCACCAAGTTCCAGGTTCAAACCCCACTTACTACCATCGTGTCCCTCTGTCCCCAGGGGGACTGTCCCCGTCACTACTGAATGGAAATGTGTTGTTACGGAACACGTAAAATAATATAGTTGTATATAATCCAAGTGAAATATAGTACATGGTGAACTATACAACATGGTTTTTAATGTTTGTCTTGTGTTTTGGACGTGTGAAGCTCAAGAAAGTCAAAGGAGATTTCATTCATCTTTTCTATATAGATTCTTTATTTGCATTTTGTAATAACGCTCATGTTACGCTCGCCTTTGCGATGTCCGCATAGCTGCGTCCTGTTCACCAGCCTCCCAGATCAACCTGGACAGCCTGGTTCTTGTACTGTTTTCTTTTCTCCACGTCTCCTTGTGAAGCTTCTCGAAGATGCTCCAGTGCTGCTCTCATGTCCACTGTCTGCTCGAGTTGCCCACACAGTTCCTTCTCCCTTCTGAGGAGGACCTTCAGGGCTTCCTCAATCTCCTGCCTCTTGCTTGTATTGTTTAAGTCCTGGAAACGTTTTTCCAGTTCGTTCCTGGTAGATGTTTCTTCAAGGAGCACTTTTTCAAGTTCTTCTCGTGCTCTGTGCTCATGGTCACGTTCGGCTGTCATCATCTCGAGTTCCTTTTTCATTTGCTGGAGCGTCTCCTCGTGGAGACTGTCTTTGCTCTCCAGCTGATGACGGAACTTTGTCTCTGTCTCCAGGAGAAGCCTCTCTGCCTCTTTCCTGCTTTCTCTTTTTGCTTCAAGATCTTTTTCAGCTTTCTCTCTCCTGCTCTGCTCATCTGTCATTTGACTTCTCAGCGTTTCCTGCTCCTTCTTCTCGTTCTGCAGCGTCTCTTCATAAAGAGCCTGCATGCTCCCCAGCTGCGTATGGAGCTGTGTCTCCATCTCCATCTGCTTTCCAGTTTCTCTCACGTTACAGAAACACCTTTCTGCTTCTTCTCTGTTGTGTCTCTCCACGTTCAGCTGTGCTTCAAGCTCCTCACATTGCAGCCGTTCCAGATCTTGTTCTTCTCTCAGTCTTTCTTTTACTTCATTCTCAGCCTCCTGGATGGCAATTTGCCTCAGCTCTTCACGCCAAGCCAGGCTGTTCTGTGTCGTGTCCCGAATAGCCATCTCCAGATTGTTATTAGAGGCCATGAACATCTCCTCCACTTCTTTACGATGACCGGGATCCCTTTCCAGGAATGTCTCCGTCACCGCCTCGAGTGTGCCGAGCTGTTCCCCGAACACCTCAACCTGACCCATCTGAGCTGATTTCAGATCGGTCATTTTGGGCTCAACGGAAACGTCCTTCTTGAAGAAGCGACGCTTGGTCCACCTAACAAACTTCTTCCACGCCTTCATTTCTCTACCTCTATACTGAACTCTCATAAATCTGAAATGATTAAGTTCTTCACGGCTCACCTCTTAAATAGAGCGAAGCTGATGATGTCACTTTTTTTTCAGCCAATCAGATGGAGGAACAAGATCTTAAGAACATTGTGATTGGCTGGTTTCACTCAGCTGATTACGCTACAGAACAAGAGCTCAGAAACATTGTGATTGGCTGAAAAAAACTAAATCAGCCAATCACATTAATTCTGGGCTCTTGTTCTTGCTGAAAAAAAAGTGCCTCTCTGGACAGCGAATCAGGAGGAAACCCACACCGAGACAGAAGAACATGTAAACTCCACACACACAAGGTGCTGTCATCGCTATTTGTCCCAAATCAAATTACTGCCACTTTCACTTTTTAATCATTATTATTGGTGTGTTTTACACTTGGCTAACACGCTCGCGTCTGAACCGGAAGAGCACCAAGTTCCAGGTTCAAACCCCACTTACTACCATCGTGTCCCTCTGTCCCCAGGGGGACTGTCCCCGTCACTACTGAATGTAAATGTGTTGTTACGGAACAAGTAAAATAATATAGTTGTATATATTCCAAGTGAAATATAGTACACAGTCAGTAAAAACATTTGTTTTGCACGTCATTAGTGTGAACATGGACACGCCCCCTACACAAATGGGCCAATCGGATACCAGTACAACTTTGATTCTACATTTTATTATTAGATCATTTGTACCGTGATATAAAATTATTTTTAATGTTTGTCTTGTGTTTTAGACGTGTCATAAAGACTTTGGGCGGAACCAGATTTGTTTAGTTGTTTCTACCTGGTCCGGTTAGAGTGTGACACCTAATGAGCCACGCGTATTTTTCACATGTAAATGTGTGCGTTCATGACGGAAAGTAAGTGCTGAGGAGTGTTGTTCACACTCGTGTGTTCGATTCGTTTATCCTTTCATACTGTTTTATATGCAGAGAGAGAGTTTGTAATGTTTGGGAATTATTTCATTCTTATGCTAATTTCCGCCTGCTATTAGCGCTAAGCTAACGGGGTTCAATAATTTTCCTGTGTTTTAGCTGCCTATATTTATATTCTAGGTAAAATATTCTAGGGCTGGTTAGCTGCTTATGTAGGATTGTATT
This sequence comes from Denticeps clupeoides, assembly GCF_900700375.1. NCBI lineage: Eukaryota > Metazoa > Chordata > Actinopteri > Clupeiformes > Denticipitidae > Denticeps > Denticeps clupeoides. Next base: position 36,410 of record NW_021629816.1, on the reverse strand, counting down.
GTCTGTTTCATGTTAGATTACTGTAAGCAGTGTTATTAATCAGTGTTGTGTATCATATCATGTTCTGTGGAGTGTTTGCTTATGTATGCTTTCTGTGTTTCTTGTAGACCACACACACACACACACACACACAGACACACACATACTTCGTTAATAAATAAGATAATTGATAAGCTGGCCTCCAGGCTCCTGATTCTCTGACCGGAATCAGATCCTATTGTCGCTTCACCAGTGTAACACGTCGTGGGAGTGGTAGAATCTACACGACAAGACGTGTGAAACTCAAGAAAGGCAAAGGAGATTTCATTCATTTTTTCTTTATAGATTCTTTATTTACTGAAATATCCTACTGTGTCTTCCTTTTACCTTCAGAGATGGAGGGACCAGGCGAGCAGTACTGGAGGCTCGTAGTATACCAGGTGCAGTGCGAGGTGTAATAAGGGTATTATAAATCATTATAAATCTGCTTGGCAGCAGAATCCCAGAATCTCTGTATTTAATCAGCTCAAGGTAATGTTGAGACGTGAGAGAAAGAAAGTCCAGATGCACACAAATAACTTGTGAAGCATAAGATTGACAGAGTGCTTGGTCTGAATTGTGCTGACTGTCTGGTTCCAGTTCTGGATTTTACATGGTAAACACATGTTGGAGAGTAACGGTGCCACGTCTGGGTGCAGCAGGAGCCCCAGCTGGCAGCACTCAGCCTGACAGCAGGGCTCTAACCATGGACAGGTGCTGCTGGGTAGGCATCCGTGGTTGGAGCCCTGTTAGAAGGAACCGACACTGATGCATCGATGTGGATCCTGAACTTTGATTTCAGTTCCTGGCAACTGCCACACGCCTGTTGGTTTGTTTTTCTTGGCTTCCTTTGTTTTGTCCCTCGTGCCTTTTTCTTTTGTGCGTATTAATAAATCCCATTTGCCCAGATGTCCCGTCTCTGCGCTTCCTTCCCCTGTCAGCCCGTGGTCGTGACAAACAGAGGTAAAATGTACAATGAGACATTCAAACAAATCCTGTTCAATTTTCTGATATGTATTGTATTTCTTTTCATAAATTATTTGTTGTTCCGGCAGCTCAGGTGGCACTTTATTTTAAAAAGTCTATATTCGCCAGATCAAGTAAAGCATACATGTGCATGTTTTTGGTGTTATGTTTTGGTGTTTAATTATCATTATATTCGTGCATTTTCTAAAGATTCTGTTTTTGAATAAAGGGTTGGAAATGAATGCTTTTATTTATTCATAATTTATAAAAAATAATCGACAGATTAATTGATTATTAAAATGATTGTTAGTAGCAGCCATGCTTCTTTATTATCGGAAGATACATCGAACATTAAGACTAACTGTGCTGTAAAACAAGTATTTGCTTTATTAGATATTTCTCCAGATTTATTTGTTTTAAAGCCAAATGGCGTATGATGTAAGCCAGGACTTTATTAGGCATCAGACCAAGTGATGATTATCACCATTTCACAGGGTGAAGAGCAGGAATCCGCTGAAGATGCAGTGATTACTCTCATCGTTGTAAAGTCGCTGGTTTCCAGGAAGATGCAGGTTAACCCAGTCTCCCGCCTCCAGCTGCAGAGTCACGCCGCCGACCAGGTAGGAGACGTGGTGTTCCATGTCGTACTCCCCCAGCAACATGATCCTCTGCTGGTTCCTGTACAGCGCTGTGTACATGGTGCGCGATGAGAGGATGTCCGCCATGGTGAACCTGAAGAAGTAAACGCCCTTCACTGGAGCGGTGAAGAACCCTGCAGAACCATACAGAAAAATTCACTACAGTCAGATCTACTACCATGATGCACCTGTCAGGTTAAACAGGAGACTATCAGTCCCTGTTCATCACCGGACCGAACCACAAACCCTGGTGGACACCAGGGACTCCGCCTTCCAGTCCAAAGACAAAGAGGCTCAATTCTACAGGCCGAGCCAACCAGTCACGGGCCAGTAGGAGCAAAACGAGCTGATGCAGAGAAGATGAACATGGCTGCCCGCTCCTCACCAACGGTGATGGTTTAAGCCTTTTAACCTGAGCCACACCGTGTGTGGTGTTTCACAAGGACAGTCACTTCACTTTCACAAAGTGCGTTAAGAGGCTGGCACTGAGGTGTTTAAAGAATGTGACTCCCACTGACACCATGACTATGAGAAGATGCTGAGCACCTGTATTACTGCTGTAGGCGTTTCCAACATTGGTGATGATGTTCCTGAAGACCAAGTTCAGTTCGGAAGGTCCTGCTTGTATTCTACTCAGTATTAAATGTCAGAGCTGCTGAAAAGGCCACTTTGCCTCCTGTAAAGTGGAACAGAACCAAAAAAACATCACTGCTGATATTCAACTTTACAAAAAGACAAAAACATAATCATCTGATATGTAAGTAATTCTATTGATTTACATAGAATGATGACTAGAAAGTAACTTATATCCCAAATAAAAGGCACATCATATTTAAGGATATGACCCAATACTCATCATGTACAAATAAACCAATCTTTCATCACGATTACAATATGTATTCAGTATATAGCAATAATAATGTCATTTACCTGCATTCATGTTGCTCAGTTTCTCCACTTTGGTCTCCACTGATGTTAGTCTGGTCTTCAGTCCTCCAATCTCTGCATTCAGAGCAGAAAATATTAAAACCACAGTTCATCACATGATACCTGAGTTCTTCTGCTGCAGATCTTCTACTTGGTTCTTGACAGCTTTCAGCTCTGCTGCTTGCTCTGATGTAGGTGGAACACAAAAAATGAGCCAAATCTTCACCAAGAAAATATGATTAGAGATCATTTCAATCCAGCACCTGCATTCTGATGAGTCAGGTTCTCCACGTTCTGCTCATTGTCATCCATTTGGATCTTTAGAGCCGTCAGCTCTGCCACAAGTGCTGCAATAATGAAGTGATAATTCAGTACTTTATGGTAGATTATGGTATGGCTTATTTCTATAGGAGATTAAAGAGTTTTTATGACAGGATGGTCGCATATAACAGTTAATTTATATGGCTGTATATAATAGTTTATGGCGGTATATGAATGTACATGACTGTATGTATGGATGTATAACAATGTATATTGATGAGATGTCGCTGATTGTTCCCATGCTCAGAATTACTGTAAAAAATTAAATGGTCACTCTTGTAAGCAGCTTGGATGTGAACGTTGGACTGTCTGTTCTGCATTACCTGCATTTTCCATCTTCAGATTCTCCAGGTCTTTCTGTACGTCTGACAGGAAGCATCTTGCGCTTATATACAAAATAATACATATGTCTGATTTTCTAAATTATATCTACTCATACACTCTTATTACATGTAGAGAATTGAATTAATGTACTGTTATTCTAACCTAAATTAATCATAACCAATGAATAATAATTCACTGTTTATGTTATTTATACAGTAATTACATGGAATTAATACTATGTGTGATTAAATAATACTATTTGTATAGTATATTTTACACTATAATATTTGTCAAATGTCATTTATGCACCTGCATTCTCCTTCTTCATGTTCTCCACTTCATCCTTCATGGTCTTTATCTCCACATCTTGAGCTAAATAATGTAATAATGTAAATGTAAATGAGCTAAATACCAACATTAAAGTCTGTGAATGATGTTCATACTGGTCTCAGTGTAGTTGAATTAATATTGCACATTTAGAAGATGTGATTACCAGCGTTTTCTCTCTCCAGAACTTTGAAATCCAGCCTCAGATCCAGCACCATGTCTTCAGGGTCCTTTAGGTTGGTCTTCACGTTCTCCAACTGGACTTCCTGAGCCAGCATCGTGTCCCGCAGGTAGTGGACCATGTTCCTCAGGTACTGCAGCTCAGCGTTGATGTCCTGCACAGGAATTTCTTTTTTTGTATTTAGAGGGTAGCTCTGGTTGTTCAGAGAAAGAGCTCTAAATGTAGAGAACAGCAGGAACAGCAAGGAGATGATGACCCTCATCTTCAACACTATCAGGTCAGCTTTCCACTCATCTAGACTCTTCTCCGTCTTGGCCCCTCGGTTGTGGAATGAACTTCCCCTTTAGGTCAGAACAGCTCAGTCTCTGAGCACCTTCAAACGGCAGCTCAAGACCTTCCTCTTTAGAGAAGATTTAGATGAACTTGTGACCTTCTTCTTGTCTTCTGTACAGAATCTACAACAGAGTGAATAAAAAGATTGTATTCATAGTTGGGGGTCCTAGTGAACCAGAACTGACCACTTCATCCATGGTAACATGGAAGCAAGTTGTAAGTCGCTCTGGTTAAGGACGTCTGGCAAACGCCTTAAATGTAAATGTAAGCGGCCTCCTTTTTTTATAAAGACGAACTTATTCATTATTTACATTTAAGGCATTTGGCAGACGGCCGTATCCAGAGCCACTTACAACGTGCTTCCAAGTTACCATGGATGAAGAGATCAATTCCGGTTCACTAGGACCCCCAACTATGAATACAATCTTTTTATTCACTCTGTTCTAGTTTCTATACAGAAGTCAGACGAGAAGAAGGTTACAAGTTCATCTAAATCTTCTCTGAAGAGGAAGGTCTTGAGCTGCCGTGTGAAGGTGCTCAGTGACTGAGCTGGAAGTTCATTCCACCACCGAGGGGCCAAGACGGAGAAGAGTCTAGATGAGCGTCTTCCTTTTACCTTCAGAGATGGAGGGACCAGGCGAGCAGTACTGGAGGCTCGGAGTATACCAGGTGCAGTGTGAGGTGTAATAAGGGCTGTGAGGTAGGATGGTGCTACTCCATGTTTGGCTTTGTAGGCCAGCATCAGTATTTAGAACCTGATGCGTGCAGCTACTGGGAGCCGGTGGAGGGAACGTAGCAGAGGGGCGGTGTGGAGAACTTGGGAAGGTTGAACATCAGTCGTGCTGCTTCGTCCTGTATGAGTTGTAGAGGTCGGATGGTACATAGAGGTAGATTCTTGTTTACTGTCACTTTCACTTTTTAATCATTATTATTGGTGTGTTTTACACTTGGCCAACACACTCGCGTCTGAACCAGAAGAGCACCAAGTTCCAGGTTCAAACCCCACTTACTACCATCGTGTCCCTCTGTCCCCAGGGGGACTGTCCCCGTCACTACTGAATGTAAATGTGTTGTTACGGAACACGTAAAATAATATAGTTGTATATAATCCAAGTGAAATATAGTACATGGTGAACTATACAACATGGTTTTTAATGTTTGTCTTGTGTTTTGGACGTGTGAAGCTCAAGAAAGTCAAAGGAGATTTCATTCATCTTTTCTATATAGATTCTTTATTTGGCGTATTTGCATTTTGTAATAACGCTCATGTTACGCTCGCCTTTGCGATGTCCGCATAGCTGCGTCCTGTTCACCAGCCTCCCAGATCAACCTGGACAGCCTGGTTCTTGTACTGTTTTTACACGTCTCCTTGTGAAGCTTCTCGAAGATGCTCCAGTGCTGCTCTCATGTCCACTGTCTGCTCGAGTTGCCCACACAGTTCCTTCTCCCTTCTGAGGAGGACCTTCAGGGTTTCCTCAATCTCCTGCCTCTTGCTTGTATTGTTTAAGTCCTGGAAACGTTGTCGCACTTGGTGGAGTCGATGTTGTGGAGGGCGATGAGCAGCTCGCCGGGGGTCAGCGGAGACATGGAGGAGCTGCCTTCACCTGCAGGAACACACACATCTCAGCGCCGAGCTGCACAGAAGATGCTGGGGACAGCAGGACGAAACGCCAGCTTACTGTGCTGGGTGCCGAGGAGCCGGTTGAAGACCTCCTTCACCACGATGGGGTTCAGCTTGATGAGCTTGGGTAGAGCCTGAATCACCTCTTTCTGAGGAGAACAGGACAAGAACATGACTTGGTATCACACACACTCACACACTGACTGCATCAACGCAACCCACCTTCTCCAGGCCGTTGATGACGGGAATGAGGAAGCGGACATCAGCAACCCGCTTGTGATAGAGATCCCGGACCCTCTCCACCAGCTCTGGAGAGGGGGACACTGAGGAGGAACACACACGTTCGGACTCTCGTCTTGATAGTAACACTCGTTACGAACGGCGGACCTTTGTCGGTGAGGATGTGCAGGCAGCGAGTGACCAGCGTCTCGGCTCCTTTAGGACAGTTCTCCACCAGCAGCAGCAGGTCGGGGGAGTTCATGCCCATTCCTCTGATCTGAACCCCAGAGACACATGGTTAAACGCACGCGTCAGCGTGAAGACACGTCCCCCGGGGGCGCCGCGGCGTCTCACCGGCTGCTCTATGACCCTGAGGACGCTGCGCTTGATGTCGGCGATGGCCTCGGTGTAGACGGCCGCCAGCTCGTGCACCAGCCGGCTGCTCCGGATTAAAAAGATGGTGCGGGACGAGGAGACGGACCTGCGTTAGGACCGGACCCCCCGGAATAATGACCAGGCTGGATTTTAATTTCAGAACTTTATTTAAAACGCTGCTGTGTTGTACACTTTAACAAGGATAATGTGAATCTACAGAAACTAGCTGGCAGCTTTTAGCAAGTAAGTTGCTGTAGAACATTCTACAGTATGCTTACTGTAAATTGAATCACAGTACCTACAAAATACTGTAATTGTTATTACAGCAATGATCTGAATACTGTAATCATTGTTACAGTAGTAAGCACAGACTGTATTTGCAATCACAGTAATAAAGTGCTGTATATTTCATTACAGCACATATTAGGCTACTGCAATATGCATGACTGCATTATTTGTTATAATAAGTAATTTATAAAATATTGTTATAATATAAAAATTATACCATACAATACAATGAAGATGCGTTTTTTGGCGCAAAACATTTCATTTATTTTTTTAAAGCAGTTTACAAAAAGTTTTACTTTGTAAAAAACACTATTTTCCCAAACAACCCTTTCTCTTCAGGTAAACCAATTTAAACACCAAGGCCAAGAATTATTTTGTAACACTTCAATGCTTATACAGATAATTAAAAAAAAATACTTTTTTGTACTTTTTACATTTCCCTTTTCAGACATTGGTTTGTATGTGCAGTCACTGTATCCTGTAAAGTTAATTGATAATATAATAAAATTAACAATAAAACACACAAAAGCATCACCATATAGACAACTATCACATATTTCAGGTTTTGTTTTTTTGTTTGTTTGTTTTTTACAAATACAAAAATTCCAAGTAAGTAAAATGTTCAGTTAAAAGAAGAATTGTAGAAAAATGCATTTGTACGAAAACATTTCAATATTCAACCAATAAACTGTTCAAGACTGACTTTACTGGTCCCAATGACATATATGATTCCTGCGCCGTTTCTTCCTATACTGAATATGTCTTCTAGGGCTGGAATCTTCTTCCCTGAAGTGGAAGGACAAAGAGGCATTAGTTACTAATGTAGAGTAGAAATGCAAAGGCAGCATTAATCCACACTATTGGCTCTATGACAATTTTTTGAGACTTTGTTTCTATTACTACATGAAGGTGCAGTAGCCTAGTAAAATACACTACACACACATGCACAGTTTTACATATAGAAACACACAAACAAGAGGGCATCTGTAAGACACTGCCCTGTACAGTGAATAAGTGTAGCCAACCCTGGTCCTTGAGGGCCACTGTCCTCCTGCTCATTTTCCAACCATCACTGCACTTACAGCTTCTGAATGCCTGGATCAGGTGTGTTCAGTCAATCAGTGGGTAGAATAGTTGTAAAACTAGCAGGATAGTGGCCCTGGAGGATCAAGGTTGTCTATCCCTGCTGTAGAGTATTTTATTTCTGCAAAGTTTAAATAAATATAAATTAACAGTCTCACCTGATATCAATTGATCTGCCAGTCATACTCGATAAAGCCTCTGATAAACGATGCCACGTGTGGATTGAGGGATTCATTTTTTCGTTGCACCATCCTGCCAGTCCTTCTGATCAGCTGGACTTTGGAAGAACACTTGCTTATTATCCTGACAATAAATCTGTAAATTCATAAGATGCCATATATTACCCCAGGAGAAAAAACTTACAAAGATTTGGTCCAATATAGTGATATTTGCTGATCCATGTGAGGGTAATAAATTATTGAAGTTTGGTACATTAACCTCTCACACTTGTAATTTTGTGAATACTTTCTGTGCTACTTTTGATTCTCTAATATACCATAGAATGCAGAACTATTTTCTACTTTGTTTCACTACTCAGCAGCTGTCCGGACCCATATTCAACATATAGGGGAAATATATTGGCAGTGCTAAAGCAGAAAATTGTTCCACCAGAGTGTTGAGGACAAATGTTGGTTTCAGATATCCTTCACAGCAAATTTGTAGCTTTGTAGTGCATCTCAAAATGTATCTGTATTTATCCATACATTTTCCAGTGTCAATTTAAACATCACAGAAGAGCTGGAGCCATTTCTAGCTGTCATTGGGAAAGAGGCAGGGTACACCCTGGACAAGTTGGCGATTACAAAGATGACATACAGATGCATACAAACATTCACGCTCACACCTATGGGCAATTTAATTTCAAGAATGTTAGAGCAATACACTCCAGTAAAGCTCTTGTTCTCACAACAGGAAAGGAACAGATCTGTTGATGTATTACACTAATGGATCAGCAAGTACCAATATATGGGTAAAAATATAAAAATAACAAATTGGTTATTTATAATATAACTGAGGATTGTCCCTGCAAAGAAATATAATTCTTTGCATTTGAAAGACATACTGATTACAGTATGTAGTTGAACTGACTGTTTGGCTGGTGTTTGCTACAGATTCATATCCTGAAAAAAAAGTATGTGACAGACTTAAACATGTAAAGCCAAAATCAATAATGTGTCAAAATGTATTCACTAGTTGGAAATGACACTCCTGTGTCCTCAGGTTAGATGATCGAAGTCCAAAAATGCAGCGTCTTACCTGTTGCAGTGTCCTGTGTCGCCTAGGTCTGTTTCCGTTGACAATACCAACGGTTGCTAGCGAAGAAGAAAACAATTGTCAAGCTAATTAGCTGTAGCTAGCTAACAGACCGACAAGCAATACTTGAAAAAATTAACATTTAGCTAAATTAGTGCTAGTGTGCCGGAGTTAAATGGTTACACTAGATTTATAAATGTATTTCTTCTTTTTTTGTGTCTTTTATCTTCTTATTTTCTAAAGACTTTTATTTTGTTTACCTGTATTCTGATGTGGGTAAGGGAATTATAATGATAATCCGGGTGTTTGTTTAATTGTAGAATGTTAAAATGTGTTAATGTTTCTGGTTATGTCAAATATGTTTCTGTATTTTTGTTTGTTCAATTTATGATTATTATAAAGAGTTATGTGGGTTCTAAAACTTTGATCACCCCCGAAAAGTGGTTGGATGCGGCCGTGCCCTTGGGTTAGTGGGTTGGAGACCCGGTTTAGTTCTCTTAGACACATGGCATGAGCTGTGAGAGAGAGAGGTGCAGAGAGACGCGAGTTGTGACGCGATGTTCTGGCGTGACCTTGCTTTTATACAGAATACACTTTGCACGGAAAATTTCTTGGGTGTCAGCTCGTCAATTACGGTTCAAGAAAAGAAATAAAAAAATTACACAACGCAGAAGAAGGACCGCTACACTAGGTTAAGCTAATACACGTACTGTTGCAAAAAACAATGAGTTGATTTACCTTTCTGAAGTCAAAGGACGAGGAAAGTGTTGAATCTTCTTTCATGAAAATAATGCGAAGTTGGCCATCAGTACTTCATTTCTTAATATTGAGGATGTAAAATTAAAAACGCTGGGTCGTCCTCTGGCTTCATGAAATATATCCTAGAAATATGATTTCTGTGTTCCGAATAACTGAAAGATGAGAAATATGAAAATTCCCGCTCAAAATTATTGTATTATGATATACAGCAATATGGTTTTACTGTAAAACAACAGCCGCCCAGGAATTTAAACCATGATGCTTTGCAAATCTACAGCAACATGCTGTATACAGGTTCTACAGTAAGGATTTGTTCATTATACAGTAATAATGCTGTGAAAACTACAGAAATGTGTTGCAGTGTCATGTGTCTCGTGTGTCTTCACCGTTTATTTACCGTGCGTTAACCGGCACAGACTAAACTTCGGCATGAACGTCAATCTTGTGTTTCGGTCGCTAGTAAAAGTTTTCATGTGAACGTCAGTCTTCGTCCTCGTCCTCCTGCGGCGTGGGGTCCGCCTCCTCGGTCACCTCCGGCCCGCCGGGGAAGTCGCGCTGGGGGTCGGGGGGCAGCGCCGGCGAGAAGGCCGCGTCGCTCTTCACGCCCCAGCCGATGTAAACGTTCTCGAACTTCCTGCGGGGAGACCGGGACGCGGTGATGACGGGCGACGGCCACGGCGAAGCGGGGGACGAGGGCGGAGGACAGCCGGGAGCTCCACGGTGGCAGCCGGTCGATTTCTACACCAAACGCAGAAACGTGGCGCGTTACCGTGGTTACGGAGGAGGAGGCGGACCGGCGGCATCTCGCACGCTCACCTGCGTCTTCAGACAGCGGGGTGAAGAGGGCGGGTCCTTCCTCCCGTTCCGGCTCCTCCTCTTCATCTTCATCAGGTTCCGCCGCCGGTTTCTCCGCCGGGTTCACCCACACGCAGCGGCCCTGGACGAACCGCAGTATCAGCGGCGGGTTCTAGAAGGTCCGAGGTGACGGTTAAATACGAAGGACGGACCTGAGTCAGGATGTGCGGGACGTGGTGTACCCAGGAGCGCCTTCCCTTCTCTGTCCTGGCGTCCATCACCTGTCTGTTTCTTCTTCTTTTTTCCCGCGTCGTCACTCATCATCTCGTCATCTGAGCTCACGCGCTAATCTCGCGAGAACTGCCACCTTCAGTACCTGTAGTAGCTTATCGCGGCACTTATCGCGAGATTAGCGACACAACTCAGATTTTTTTTTTTAAATAACGCAGATTAAAATACGGGAGATTTACGGGAAAATAATAATACGGGAGGACGGCGGGAAAGAACGGGCCAAAACGGGATACTTGACAGGTATGCCCTGGGGACACAGTCAGGGTTAAGCGTCCCGCTCAGGGACACGATGGTAGTAAGTGGGGTTTGAACCTGGAACTTGGTGCTCTTCCGGTTCAGACGCGAGCGTGTTAGCCAAGTGTAAAACACACCAATAATAATGATTAAAAAGTGAAAGTGGCAGTAATTTGATTTGGGACAAATAGCGATGACAGCACCTTGTGTGTGTGGAGTTTACATGTTCTTCTGTCTCAGTGTGGGTTTCCTCCTGATTCACTGTCCAGAGAGGCACTTTTTATTCAGCAAGAACAAGAGCCCAGAATTAATGTGATTGGCTGATTTAATTTTTTCCAGCCAATCACAATGTTTCTGAGCTCTTGTTCTGTAGCATAATCAGCTGAGTGAAACCAGCCAATCACAATGTTCTTAAGATCTTGTTCCTCCATCTGATTGGCTGAAAAAAAAGTGACATCATCAGCTTCGCTCTATTTAAGAGGTGAGCCGTGAAGAGCTTAATCATTTCAGATTTACGAGAGTTCAGTATAGAGGTAGAGAAATGAAGGCGTGGAAGAAGTTTGTTAGGTGGACCAAGCGTCGCTTCTTCAAGAAGGACGTTTCCGTTGAGCCCAAAATGACCGATCTGAAATCAGCTCAGATGGGTCAGGTTGAGGTGTTCGGGGAACAGCTCGGCACACTCGAGGCGGTGACGGAGACATTCCTGGAAAGGGATCCCGGTCATCGTAAAGAAGTGGAGGAGATGTTCATGGCCTCTAATAATAATTTGGAGATGGCTATTCGTGACACGACACAGAACAGCCTGGCTTGGCGTGAAGAGCTGAGGCAAATTGCCATCCAGGAGGCTGAGAATGAAGTAAAAGAAAGACTGAGAGAAGAACAAGATCTGGAACGGCTGCAATGTGAGGAGCTTGAAGCACAGCTGAACGTGGAGAGACACAACAGAGAAGAAGCAGAAAGGTGTTTCTGTAACGTGAGAGAAACTGGAAAGCAGATGGAGATGGAGACACAGCTCCATACGCAGCTGGGGAGCATGCAGGCTCTTTATGAAGAGACGCTGCAGAACGAGAAGAAGGAGCAGGAAACGCTGAGAAGTCAAATGACAGATGAGCAGAGCAGGAGAGAGAAAGCTGAAAAAGATCTTGAAGCAAAAAGAGAAAGCAGGAAAGAGGCAGAGAGGCTTCTCCTGGAGACAGAGACAAAGTTCCGTCATCAGCTGGAGAGCAAAGACAGTCTCCACGAGGAGACGCTCCAGCAAATGAAAAAGGAACTCGAGATGATGACAGCCGAACGTGACCATGAGCACAGAGCACGAGAAGAACTTGAAAAAGTGCTCCTTGAAGAAACATCTACCAGGAACGAACTGGAAAAACTTTTCCAGGACTTAAACAATACAAGCAAGAGGCAGGAGATTGAGGAAGCCCTGAAGGTCCTCCTCAGAAGGGAGAAGGAACTGTGTGGGCAACTCGTGCAAACCGCGTACATGAGAGCAGCACTGGAGCATCTTCGAGAAGCTTCACAAGGAGACGTGGAGAAAAGAAAACAGTACAAGAACCAGGCTGTCCAGGTTGATCTGGGAGGCTGGTGAACAGGACGCAGCTATGCGGACATCGCAAAGGCGAGCGTAACATGAGCGTTATTACAAAATGCAAATAAAGAATCTATATAGAAAAGATGAATGAAATCTCCTTTGACTTTCTTGAGCTTCACACGTCCAAAACACAAGACAAACATTAAAAACCATGTTGTATAGTTCACCATGTACTATATTTCACTTGGATTATATACAACTATATTATTTTACGTGTTCCGTAACAACACATTTACATTCAGTAGTGACGGGGACAGTCCCCCTGGGGACAGAGGGACACGATGGTAGTAAGTGGGGTTTGAACCTGGAACTTGGTGCTCTTCTGGTTCAGACGCGAGTGTGTTGGCCAAGTGTAAAACACACCAATAATAATGATTAAAAAGTGAAAGTGACAGTAAACAAGAATCTACCTCTATGTACCATCCGACCTCTACAACTCATACAGGACGAAGCAGCACGACTGATGTTCAACCTTCCCAAGTTCTCCACACCGCCCCTCTGCTACGTTCCCTCCACCGGCTCCCAGTAGCTGCACGCATCAGGTTCTAAATACTGATGCTGGCCTACAAAGCCAAACATGGAGTAGCACCATCCTACCTCACAGCCCTTATTACACCTCACACTGCACCTGGTATACTCGGAGCCTCCAGTACTGCTCGCCTGGTCCCTCCATCTCTGAAGGTAAAAGGAAGACGCTCATCTAGACTCTTCTCCGTCTTGGCCCCTCGGTGGTGGAATGAACTTCCAGCTGAGTCACTGAGCACCTTCACACGGCAGCTCAAGACCTTCCTCTTTAGAGAAGATTTAGATGAACTTGTGACCTTCTTCTCGTCTGACTTCTGTATAGAAACTAGAACAGAGTGAATAAAAAGATTGTATTCATAGTTGGGGGTCCTAGTGAACCGGAATTGATCTCTTCATCCATGGTAACTTGAAAGCACGTTGTAAGTGGCTCTGGATACGGCCGTCTGCCAAATGCCTTAAATGTAAATAATGAATAAGTTCGTCTTTATAAAAAAAGGAGGCCGCTTACATTTACATTTAAGGCGTTTGCCAGACGTCCTTAACCAGAGCGACTTACAACTTGCTTCCATGTTACCATGGATGAAGTGGTCAGTTCTGGAGAGCGAAAACGCTGGTAATCACATCTTCTAAATGTGCAATATTAATTCAACAACACTGAGACCAGTATGAACATCATTCACAGACTTTAATGTTGGAATTTAGCTCATTTACATTTACATTATTACATTATTTAGCTCAAGATGTGGAGATAAAGACCATGAAGGATGAAGAGGAGAACATGAAGAAGGAGAATGCAGGTGCATAAATGACATTTGACAAATATTATAGTGTAAAATATACTATACAAATAGTATTATTTAATCACACATAGTATTAATTCCATGTAATTACTGTATAAATAACATAAACAGTGAATTATTATTCATTGGTTATGATTAGTTTAGGTTACAATAACAGTACATTAATTCAATTCTCTACATGTAATAGAGTGCATGAGTAGATATAATTTAGAATAACAGACATCTGTATTATTTTGTATATACACGCAAGATGCTGTCCTGTCAGACGTACAGAAAGACCTGGAGAATCTGAAGATGGAAAATGCAGGTAATGCAGAACAGACAGTCCAACGTTCACATCCAAGCTGCTTACAAGAGTGACCATTTAATTTTTTACAGTAATTCTGAGCATGGGAACAATCAGCGACATCTCATCAATATACATTGTTATACATCCATACACACAGTCGTGTACATTCATATACCGCCATAAACTATTATATACAGCCATATAAATTAACTGTTATATGCAACCATATTCATCCATAAATTATTATATACCGCCATAAACTGCCATATACAGCCATATAAATTTACTGTTATATGCGACCATCCTGTCATAAAAACTCTTTAATCTCCTATAGAAATAAGCCATACCATAATCTACCATAAAGTACTGAATTATTCCTTCATTATTGCAGCACTTGTGGCAGAGCTGACGGCTCTAAAGATCCAAATGGATGACAATGAGCAGAACGTGGAGAACCTGACTCATCAGAATGCTGGTGCTGGATCAAAATGATCTCTAATCATATTTTCTTGGTGAAGATTTGGCTCATTTTTTGTGTTCCACCTACATCAGAACAAGCAGCAGAGCTGAAAGCTGTCAAGAACCAAGTAGAAGATCTGCAGCAGAAGAACTCAGGTATCATGTGATGAACTCATTAACCAAGTTTACGTACCAGCGTAGTGGGGGTCTTCATTCTGTTCAGATATTTATGAATTTGTGTTGTAGAATAAGCAGAAATGCAAAAAGGAGACGGAGAAGTCCACTGGTTCTAGTAAAGCTCACGTAGGAACTGACTGTGGTTTTAATATTTTCTGCTCTGAATGCAGAGATTGGAGGACTGAAGACCAGACTAACATCAGTGGAGACCAAAGTGGAGAAACTGAACAACATGAATGCAGGTAAATGACATTATTATTGCTATATACTGAATACATATTGTAATCGTGATGAAAGATCGGTTTATTTGTACATACACAGCGCTGTACAGGAACCAGCAGAGGATCATGTTGCTGGGGGAGTACGACATGGACCACCACGTCTCCTACCTGGTCGGCGGCGTGACTCTGCAGCTGGAGGCGGGAGACTGGGTTAACCTGCGTCTTCCTGGAAACCAGCGACTTTACAACGATGAGAGTAATCACTGCATCTTCAGCGGATTCCTGCTCTTCACCCTGTGAAATGGTGATAATCATCACTTGGTCTGATGCCTAATAAAGTCCTGGCTTACATCATACGCCATTTGGCTTTAAAACAAATAAATCTGGAGAAATATCTAATAAAGCAAATACTTGTTTTACAGCACAGTTAGTCTTAATGTTCGATGTATCTTCCGATAATAAAGAAGCATGGCTGCTACTAACAATCATTTTAATAATCAATTAATCTGTCGATTATTTTTTATAAATTATGAATAAATAAAAGCATTCATTTCCAACCCTTTATTCAAAAACAGAATCTTTAGAAAATGCATGAATATAATGATAATTAAACACCAAAACATAACACCAAAAACATGCACATGTATGCTTTACTTGATCTGGCAAATATAGACTTTTTAAAATAAAGTGCCACCTGAGCTGCCGGAACAACAAATAATTTATGAAAAGAAATACAATACATATCAGAAAATTGAACAGGATTTGTTTGAATGTCAGAACTTGTCTCATTGTACATTTTACCTCTGTTTGTCACGACCTCGGGCTGACGGGGGAAGGAAGCGCAGAGACGGGACATCTGGGCAAATGGGATTTATTAATACGCACAAAAGAAAAAGGCACGAGGGACAAAACAAAGGAAGCCAAGTAAAACAAACCAACAGGCGTGTGGCGGTTGCCAGGAACTGAAATCAAAGTTCAGGATCCACATCGATGCATCAGTGTCGGTTCCTTCTAACAGGGCTCCAACCACGGATGCCTACCCAGCAGCACCTGTCCATGGTTAGAGCCCTGCTGTCAGGCTGAGTGCTGCCAGCTGGGGCTCCTGCTGCACCCAGACGTGGCACCGTTACTCTCCAACATGTGTTTACCATGTAAAATCCAGAACTGGAACCAGACAGTCAGCACAATTCAGACCAAGCACTCTGTCAATCTTATGCTTCACAAGTTATTTGTGTGCATCTGGACTTTCTCTCACGTCTCAACATTACCTTGAGCTGATTAAATACAGAGATTCTGGGATTCTGCTGCCAAGCAGATTTATAATGATTTATAATACCCTTATTACACCTCGCACTGCACCTGGTATACTACGAGCCTCCAGTACTGCTCGCCTGGTCCCTCCATCTCTGAAGGTAAAAGGAAGACACAGTAGGATATTTCAGTAAATGAAGAATCTATAAAGAAAAAATGAATGAAATCTCCTTTGCCTTTCTTGAGTTTCACACGTCTTGTCGTGTAGATTCTACCACTCCCACGACGTGTTACACTGGTGAAGCGACAATAGGATCTGATTCCGGTCAGAGAATCAGGAGCCTGGAGGCCAGCTTATCAATTATCTTATTTATTAACGAAGTATGTGTGTGTCTGTGTGTGTGTGTGTGTGTGTGTGTGGTCTACAAGAAACACAGAAAGCATACATAAGCAAACACTCCACAGAACATGATATGATACACAACACTGATTAATAACACTGCTTACAGTAATCTAACATGAAACAGACAATACAATCCTACATAAGCAGCTAACCAGCCCTAGAACATTTTACCTAGAATATAAATATAGGCAGCTAAAACACAGGAAAATTATTGAACCCCGTTAGCTTAGCGCTAATAGCAGGCGGAAATTAGCATAAGAATGAAATAATTCCCAAACATTACAAACTCTCTCTCTGCATATAAAACAGTATGAAAGGATAAACGAATCGAACACACGAGTGTGAACAACACTCCTCAGCACTTACTTTCCGTCATGAACGCACACATTTACATGTGAAAAATACGCGTGGCTCATTAGGTGTCACACTCTAACCGGACCAGGTAGAAACAACTAAACAAATCTGGTTCCGCCCAAAGTCTTTATGACACGTCTAAAACACAAGACAAACATTAAAAATAAATTTATATCACGGTACAAATGATCTAATAATAAAATGTAGAATCAAAGTTGTACTGGTATCCGATTGGCCCATTTGTGTAGGGGGCGTGTCCATATTCACACTAATGACGTGCAAAACAAATGTTTTTACTGACTGTGTACTATATTTCACTTGGAATATATACAACTATATTATTTTACTTGTTCCGTAACAACACATTTACATTCAGTAGTGACGGGGACAGTCCCCCTGGGGACAGAGGGACACGATGGTAGTAAGTGGGGTTTGAACCTGGAACTTGGTGCTCTTCCGGTTCAGACGTGAGCGTGTTAGCCAAGTGTAAAACACACCAATAATAATGATTAAAAAGTGAAAGTGGCAGTAATTTGATTTGGGACAAATAGCGATGACAGCACCTTGTGTGTGTGGAGTTTACATGTTCTTCTGTCTCGGTGTGGGTTTCCTCCTGATTCACTGTCCAGAGAGGCACTTTTTTTTCAGCAAGAACAAGAGCCCAGAATTAATGTGATTGGCTGATATAGTTTTTTTCAGCCAATCACAATGTTTCTGAGCTCTTGTTCTGTAGCGTAATCAGCTGAGTGAAACCAGCCAATCACAATGTTCTTAAGATCTTGTTCCTCCATCTGATTGGCTGAAAAAAAAGTGACATCATCAGCTTCGCTCTATTTAAGAGGAGAGCCGTGAAGAACTTAATCATTTCAGATTTACGAGAGTTCAGTATAGAGGTAGAGAAATGAAGGCGTGGAAGAAGTTTGTTAGGTGGACCAAGCGTCGCTTCTTCAAGAAGGACGTTTCCGTTGAGCCCAAAATGACCGATCTGAAATCAGCTCAGATGGGTCAGGTTGAGGTGTTCGGGGAACAGCTCGGCACACTCGAGGCGGTGACGGAGACATTCCTGGAAAGGGATCCCGGTTATCGTAAAGAAGTGGAGGAGATGTTCATGGCCTCTAATAATAATCTGGAGATGGCTATTCGTGACACGACACAGAACAGCCTGGCTTGGCGTGAAGAGCTGAGGCAAATTGCCATCCAGGAGGCTGAGAATGAAGTAAAAGAAAGACTGAGAGAAGAACAAGATCTGGAACGGCTGCAATGTGAGGAGCTTGAAGCACAGCTGAACGTGGAGAGACACAACAGAGAAGAAGCAGAAAGGCGTTTCTGTAACGTGAGAGAAACTGGAAAGCAGATGGAGATGGAGACACAGCTCCATACGCAGCTGGGGAGCATGCAGGCTCTTTATGAAGAGACGCTGCAGAACGAGAAGAAGGAGCAGGAAACGCTGAGAAGTCAAATGACAGATGAGCAGAGCAGGAGAGAGAAAGCTGAAAAAGATCTTGAAGCAAAAAGAGAAAGCAGGAAAGAGGCAGAGAGGCTTCTCCTGGAGACAGAGACAAAGTTCCGTCATCAGCTGGAGAGCAAAGACAGTCTCCACGAGGAGACGCTCCAGCAAATGAAAAAGGAACTCGAGATGATGACAGCCGAACGTGACCATGAGCACAGAGCACGAGAAGAACTTGAAAAAGTGCTCCTTGAAGAAACATCTACCAGGAACGAACTGGAAAAACTTTTCCAGGACTTAAACAATACAAGCAAGAGGCAGGAGATTGAGGAAGCCCTGAAGGTCCTCCTCAGAAGGGAGAAGGAACTGTGTGGGCAACTCGTGCAAACCGCGTACATGAGAGCAGCACTGGAGCATCTTCGAGAAGCTTCACAAGGAGACGTGGAGAAAAGAAAACAGTACAAGAACCAGGCTGTCCAGGTTGATCTGGGAGGCTGGTGAACAGGACGCAGCTATGCGGACATCGCAAAGGCGAGCGTAACATGAGCGTTATTACAAAATGCAAATACGCCAAATAAAGAATTTATATAGAAAAGATGAATGAAATCTCCTTTGACTTTCTTGAGCTTCACACGTCCAAAACACAAGACAAACATTAAAAACCATGTTGTATAGTTCACCATGTACTATATTTCACTTGGATTATATACAACTATATTATTTTACGTGTTCCGTAACAACACATTTACATTCAGTAGTGACGGGGACAGTCCCCCTGGGGACAGAGGGACACGATGGTAGTAAGTGGAGTTTGAACCTGGAACTTGGTGCTCTTCTGGTTCAGACGCGAGTGTGTTGGTCAAGTGTAAAACACACCAATAATAATGATTAAAAAGTGAAAGTGACAGTAAACAAGAATCTACCTCTATGTACCATCCGACCTCTACAACTCATACAGGACGAAGCAGCACGACTGATGTTCAACCTTCCCAAGTTCTCCACACCGCCCCTCTGCTACGTTCCCTTCACCGGCTCCCAGTAGCTGCACGCATCAGGTTCTAAATACTGATGCTGGCCTACAAAGCCAAACATGGAGTAGCACCATCCTACCTCACAGCCCTTATTACACCTCGCACTGCACCTCGTATACTCCGAGCCTCCAGTACTGCTTTAGAGAATATTTAGATGAACTTGTAACTTTCTTTTTTTTCAAACTTGTGTACAGAATCTACAACAGAGTGAATAAAAAGATTGTATTCATAGTTGGGGGTCCTAGTGAACCGGAATTGATCTCTTAATCGATGGTAACTTGAAAGCACGTTGTAAGTCGTATGCCATAATTGTAAATATGACGCGGTGTAATAAAGTGCTCATCATCATTTCTAACTGTGTCTTGTATGAAAGATCTATTTAGGGCAGCTAGACATGATTCTTCTCATGTCCTGATTGGTCTGTTTAAGTTCTCACCTGCAACATTGAGTTTTTTAGCTGTATTACGATATGGCGACACGGTCCAAGTGTGGCCCTGTAATCGGAAGGTTGCAGGTGTGGATGCCAAACCACCAAGGTCCCCTGGTTCAAAGCACGGTCCCCACAAGCTGCTCCCTGGGCGCCTGTCATGGTGCCCACTGCTCACCAAGGGTGACGGTTAAATACAGAGGACACGTTTCACCGTGTCACCGTGTGCTGTGCTGCGGTGTTTCACAATGACAATCAGTTCACTTTCACTTGTAGAACCTGACAGAGTTCTAACCGTGAAGCTGTGTGCCATCACTAAGAGCTGAGTACGTTCCAGAGACAGTTCCAGAACAAATCACAGTCTGCTTTACCTCAACATCTGGGTAAACCGCTTCGGGTCGACCAGAGTTGTGGAAGTGGAGCACGTTGATTAATCGGACTGACCGTTACTGACCTGTTGCCATGGAGACCATTGGTCGAAAAATTTGCATCCACTCATTGGATTCATTATCCAATTTATTCCCTTTAACTTGCATGATATTACACCATTCGACGTGGACGGGAAAAGTCTCTGTATTTTAAATAGCTTTTAAAAGTAACAAATTGAAAATAGTTTTAAATATGCATCATGGCAAGCTCTATTAGCGACTAATCACTTTTAATCGATTGAGTCCGAACAAAAACATTTATTGACATGTGCAAATTGACGTTTCTGAGACTTTCATTGTTCAATCTAATGCCAGAGAAAATTTAAGTTTAAAGACGTTATTGTCATTGCACAATCATACTTAGTACTACAGCACGACGAAATTGAGGTCCTGTACAGCAGTCCCAGTGCAAGATAAGATAAGATAAACCTTTATTAGTCCCACAAGTGGGAAATTGCACTTGTCACGGCAGAAAGTGACAGAAGCAGAAGGTAATAGCATCACAAAAAAATAACATAAATATGTATCTGTATAAGTAGTGATTAAAATATACTTTATGTCAAAAATGATTGATGACATATCAGCATAAAGAAAAAGCGCATGATTTATGACCACCTACCCTTCTACCTTCTCCCCTTCTCCACCGGACACCCAGCGCGTAATTTATGACCTCCTTCCCTCTCCCCTCTCTCACCCTTGGACACCCAGCGCATCCTCTCACAATCTTAGATGTCATATAATCACTTAGACAAGCTTTTAAAAAAACAGATGTCATATCACTAGTTTACAAACTATGGCTGTTGTGGGAGAGGTCATAAACCGGTATACCTCTACTTTTAAAACAGAAACCTTATTTTTAAGTGTATGGTTTTACTCAACCTACTGTTTCAGTGTTTAACACGTTTAAACACAATACTTACACAAACTTATTTTAAAAATACAAACGCATACGCTATTCATATACTGACTGAATATGGTAGAATCCCATTTTGTATGTAGGAAGCATCACAGCACCTTCTCGCCCCAGTCTATCGCTCTCTCCCTTGTGTCACATTACAGATGTCATATACACTTAGACTAACTTTTAAAACAGATGTCTTATCACTTGTTTACAACTATGGCCATTGCTGATGGCTTATGACCCCATTTCTCCCAAAGCCATCCCTTTCCCCACCGCACTTCCCTTCCCGGTTTCATCTCACATTCTTCCCCGACACCTTGCAGAGTCTCATATTGACACACACACACACACACACACACACACACACACACACACACACTTAGACTATTTTTAAAACCATATTTTAATGATATATGGTTTAAAAGGATTTCTAGTTAAAGAAAAACAAGTTTAAACACAATACTTATTTTAAATATACAACACATTCAGTCGTTTTTCCAAAAGATACATCACACAATGGTATGTAGGAGGCATCACATCACTGACACGCACACACACACACGCACACACACACACACACACACACACAGACTTTTTCTTTTTCTTGCTAAAATAAAACTAATCATAACACTGTTTTATGAACAAACCTTTCTCACAGAAACGTTAACAAACTATAATTTCTATTTAATTGAACCACACACAGACTTCTGTTTATCAAACTGATATATTTATGAACATGAAAAAAAAACTCTCAAATCCTACTTTAAAACGTTAAAAACCACAATTCTTTTTAATCATGTTTTTTTTTTCCACTTTGGATTATGTAATGATAATTGTTGGAAAAATGTATATATGTTATCATGTAATTACTACTTTTATTCATATCCTTTAAGCACGAATATGTATTAATCCTTGGAATATTACTGACAACTCTTAATCATTACAAATCTCAGATCAAAGGTTTTAAGATTGCAGGACAGCATGACCGCGACCTGAGGACCAACAACAAGCAGACTATGATGAACCAGAGTCCAATCACCTGAAGAATCTACAGACGAAGATGAACATGTCACCATGTCACCATGACTCGACCAAAGATCAATTCATAAGACTACGTGTAATACACAATTATTAACTAATATGGTGTGGTTTTATGTGAACCCTAATGAACCTACCAAATAAAAGAAGGAGATGCGATGAAGGACGCCTGACCTTTTGGAGGCCTGTTGTAAGGCGTGACTTCCATTCGCTCTCCTTGCAAGTAAAATGGACTCAAATGCTTTGTGTCTTTCTTCTCTTTGTTTAGTAAATGTTAGACTGACATATAAACCTAACATTTAATATTGAAAAATATACCTACACACTTCTAACCACTTTTTGTAGTTGTTGTAGTTCACATCAGACATATATATATTTTAGACATGATTTTTTATTATTATTATCAAGTAACCTCAAATAAATTTCTCATGTTAACAATTTCATATTTTCTAAAATCGTATCAAGAGGTGTGATTTTTAGAGAGGGGGGTTGTGACTTTTAGGGCTATAATATCAAGAATTTAAAGTTTCAGTTATTTTTTTCTACAGTATATTTGTATTTTTTTAACCTTCTTATGCTGAAGGGCTTCACTGTTCGTATATTTACTATTTGTATGATTGACACACACACACACACACACACACACACACCCACACAACATACTTTTTCTTTTCCTTGCTAAAATAAAACTAATCGTCACGCTGTTTTATGAACAAGCCAGAGGTATTTCATTTATGGTTTTCAGATGATTTGACACACAAAACGTTAATAAACTCTCATTTTTATTTAGTTGAACCATACACAGACTTTTGTTTATCAAACTGATATATTTATGAACATGAAATATTTTTTTCAAGATTCTTTTCAGAAAAAATAAAATCCTACATTTATTAACAATGTTAATTTCTTCTGAAACCATCCCAGCTTGTGACCGCTCCTCATTGGCAGTAACAAGATCTTCACCACCCAGCAGATAACCAACTACTATTTAGTGCTCGCTTGAAACTGATGTTTCCAAAAATGACCATTGTTGGTGGTTTACGAACCCCTCATATCAATGACACAGACCCACAGTTCACACACCCTTAGACTATCTTTTAAAACAGAAACCTTGTTTTTCACTCAAGGATTTACTCAACCTATTGTTTCAGTGTTAAACACATACTAAACACAATACTAATTTTAATACAATGCAAACACTGTTAATATACTTACTGAATATGGTATCCCATCAGTCATTTTCCAAAAGATACATCACATAATGGTATGTAGGAAGCATCACACCATTGACACAGGACATAACCTGTTCGCACACACACACACACACAAACAGACTTTTCCATGCCAAAATAAAACTAATCATAATGCTGATTTATGAACAAACCTTTCTCCAAAGGTGTCTCATCTATGGTTTTCAGATGATATGCCACACAAAAACTAATCGTAACAATGTTTTATGAACAAACCGTTCTCCAAAGGTGTCTCATCTTTGGTTTTCAGAAGATATGCCGCACAAAAACGTTAACAAACTATAATTTCTATTTAATGAACCTCACACAGACTTCTGTTTATCAAACTGATATATTTATGAACATTGAAAAAACTTTTCAACATTCTTTTTAATCATGTTTTTCCACTATGGATTATGTAATGATAATATTGATAATATATACCTACACACTTTCTAACCACTTTTTAATATAGTTCACATCAGACATATATATATTTTAGACATGGTTTTTAATATTATTATCAAGTAACTTCAAATAAATTTCTCATGTTAACAATTTCATATTTTCTGAAATCGTATCAAGGGGTGTGATTTTTAGGGAGGGGGCTTGCAACTTTAGGGCTATAATATCAAAGAATTTAAAGTTTATTTATTTGTATATTTTTTCTACAGTATATTTGTATTTTTTTATCCTTCTGATGCTGAAGTGCTTCATTGTTCGCAGATTTTCTATCTGTATGATTGATTCTCGCTGGTCATATTATTAGGTAGACCTCGTTAGTACTCGGGTGGACCACCTTATGCCTTTAGAACCACCTTATTCTTCATGGCATAGCCTCAAAAAGGTGTGGAAATATTCCTCAGATATATTGAGCCATACAGACATGATAGCATCATGTAGCTGCGGCAGATTTGTCTGCTGGTTGTCTATGATATCCGAAGCCAATATCCGAAGGTGTTCTGTTTGGATTGAGACCTGGTGAATGTAGAGTACAACGAACTCAATGTCATGTTCAAGTAACTAGTCTGAGATAGTTTGAGCTTTGTGACTTGGTGTATTATGCTGTATTTAAGTAGCCATCAAAAAAAAAGGGGGGGGGGGGGGTACACTGTGGTAATAAGTGAATGGA
Organism: Denticeps clupeoides; assembly: GCF_900700375.1. Lineage (NCBI taxonomy): Eukaryota > Metazoa > Chordata > Actinopteri > Clupeiformes > Denticipitidae > Denticeps > Denticeps clupeoides. The sequence goes on along the minus strand of NW_021629816.1, from coordinate 11,753 downwards.
GATGTCAGCAGCAATACTAATTTATGTGTACATCTATGGTATTTATCAGACAGCCTTATCCAGAGTGACTTACAATCGGTAGTTACATGGACAGCCCCCCCCCCCCCCCTCCTGAGAGACCAACACCAGCCTGAACCACTAGATCCAGGGTTGGATGCATCCATGCTTACATAATGATTACACCACATTTTGACCCTACTAACAGAATGTTAAATTGTTTTGATAATTCTCCAGTCTTCAGTTTTCTAGTTAATAAAGTAGAATAGAAAAAAAATTAAATATACTTTTTTTATTTTCTGTCAATATTACTCTTCCACAAATAACTTGAAAATACTAAAGATCCTTCAATACAAATCAGATATTTTAAACTTGATGTGACAATGACAACATATGACAACCACCACATATCTTTTTAAACACAAGACAATATATGTTTTAATGCAACCCAGCAACATTACTTCATGGCCATTTACAAGAACCCTCTAAGGTGTCAGTGCTGAACTGTTTGGTTGAAAAACTTAAATCCCCCCAAAAAATCCAATAATTGGCTAACAATTGGCATAAACATATGAGGTGCTGCTTTTCTAATGCTTGCAAAAAAACAAACACTAAGTTTACTAAATAATGAGGTCTTATCAGGTCTTATCAGTGAACAATACCGAGATAATTATTATAAAAATTATTATAAAAATGCATGAATTAATTATTCCTCGCACTCATACTGTACTTGGAGAAAATGGAATGTTTTGTGGTAACGTTTGGCACTGTTACGCGCACTATTACGCACACTTGTGCTTGCTCTGGAACGGGCAGATGGTCGTCCTGGTGGCAGTGCTGATCAGACAGCCGTGTATACATTTATTTTAGCAAAGTTACTGTATTCTGATTATCACTCATTTAAACGGTACATGCATTCCGTCACTCCCCAACACTGTCCACATACATTGGTTGTTCTGACATTTTGAGTCTGCCCTTTATCCTGTGACATCAACAAGGCTTTTTGGCTACACAACTGTTGCTAACCGGATCTTTTCTCTTTTTCAGACCTGGTAAACCCTACATATGGTTGTGCATGACAGTAGATCACCAGTTTCTAAAAACTCCAACTGTGTCTCGTCCAAAACAACTTAAATATTCTTTTACCCAAATTCTAATGACCAGTTTGGATTTCAGAAAATTGTTTTCACCACGTCTAGATGCCTAAATGCAAATCTGATATAATCTGGATCTCAGAAGCTAAGAAGGCTTGGGCCTGGTTAGTACTTGGATGGGAGACCTCCTGGGAATACCAGGTTCTGTAAGCTTTAACTGTTGAAAAACTTTTTAAAATGAAGTTTTTTTGCATCGCTTTGTTAGTTTTTTTTCTAAAGTAAGTTAAGAGGTATTTTCACTCTGTGAAATGTTTTCAAGCCTAGGTTGTTTAAAGTCCAAGATTTTCAAGCAGAGATTGCTTACCGCCATACCAGCCCAAGAACGCCTGGTCTCGTCTGATCTCGGAAGCTAAGAAGGCTTGGGCCTGGTTAGAACTTGGATGGGAGACCTCCTGGGAATGCCAGGTGCTGTAAGCTTTAACTGTTGAAAAACTTTTTAAAATGAAGTGTTTTTGCATCGCTTTGTTAGTTTTTTTCTAAAGTAAGTTAAGAGGTATTTTCACTCTGTGATATGTTTTCAAGCCTAGGTTGTTTAAAGTCCAAGATTTTCAAGCAGAGATCGCTTACGGCCATACCAGCCCAAGAACGCCCGGTCTCGTCTGATCTCGGAAGCTAAGAAGGCTTGGGCTGGTTAGTACTTGGATGGGAGACCTCCTGGGAATGCCAGGTGCTTTAACTGTTGAAAAACTTTTTAAAATGAAGTTTTTTTGCATGGCTTTGTTAGTTTTTTTTAAAGTAAGTTAAGAGGTATTTTCACTCTGTGATATGTTTTCAAGCCTAGGTTGTTTAGAGTCCAAGATTTTCAAGCAGAGATTGCTTACGGCCATACCAGCCCAAGAACGCCCGGTCTCGTCTGATCTCGGAAGCTGAGAAGGCTTGGGCCTGGTTAGTACTTGGATGGGAGACCTCCTTGGAATGCCAGGTGCTGTAAGCGTTAACTGTTGAAAATCTTTTTAAAATGAAGTTTTTTTGCATCGCTTTGTTAGTTTTTTTCTAAAGTAAGTTAAGAGGTATTTTCACTCTGTGATATGTTTTCAAGCCTAGGTTGTTTAAAGTCCAAGATTTTCAAGCAGAGATTGCTTATGGCCATACCAGCCCAAGAACGCCCGGTCTCATCTGATCTCGGAAGCTAAGAAGGCTTGGGCCTGGTTAGTACTTGGATGGGAGACCTCCTTGGAATGCCAGGTGCTGTAAGCTTTAACTGTTGAAAAACTTTTAAAATGAAGTTTTTTTGCATCGCTTTGTTAGTTTTTTTCTAAAGTAAGTTAAGAGGTATTTTCACTCTGTGATATGTTTTCAAGCCTAGGTTTTTTTAAAGTCCAAGATTTTCAAGCAGAGATTGCTTACGGCCATACCAGCCCAAGAACGCCTGGTCTCGTCTGATCCTGGAAGCTAAGAAGGCTTGGGCCTGGTTAGTACTTGGATGGGAGACTTCCTGGGAATGCCAGGTGCTTTAACTGTTGAAATACTTTTTAAAATGAATTTTTTTTTCATCGCTTTGTTAGTTTTTTTCTAAAGTAAGTTAAGAGGTATTTTCTCTCTGTGATATGTTTTCAAGCCTAGGTTGTTTAAAGTCCAAGATTTTAAAGCAGAAATTGCTTATGGCCATACCCGCCCAAGAACGCCCGGTCTCGTCTGATCTCGGAAGCTAAGAAGGCTTGGGCCTGGTTAGTACTTGGATGGGAGACCTCCTGGGAATGCCAGGTGCTGTAAGCTTTAACTGTTGCAAAACTTTTTAAAATGAAGTTTTTTTGCATCGCTTTGTTAGTTTTTTTCTAAAGTAAGTTAAGAGGTATTTTTAAAGTGAAGTGATTGTCACATGTGATACACAGCAGCACAGCACACAGTGCACACAGTGAAATTTGTCCTCTGCATTTAACCCATCACCCTGAGTGAGCAGTGGGCAGCCATGACCGGCGCCCGGGGAGCAGTGTGTGGGGACGGTGCTTTGCTCAGTGGCACCTCAGTGGTACCTTGGCGGATCGGGATTCGAACCGGCAACCTTCTGATTACGGGGCCGCTTCCTTAACCGCTAGGCCACCACTGCCCACTCTGTGATATGTTTTCAAGCCTAGGTTGTTTAAAGTCCAAGATTTTCAAACAGAGATTGCTTACGGCCATACCAGCCCAAGAACGCCCGGTCTCGTCTGATCTCGGAAGCTAAGAAGGCTTGGGCCTGGTTAGTACTTGGATGGGAGACCTCCTGGGACTGCCAGGTGCTGTAAGCTTTAACTGTTGAAAAACTTTTTAAAATGAAGTTTTTTTGCATCGCTTTGTTAGTTTTTTTTTAAAGTAAGTTAAGAGGTATTTTCACTCTGTGATATTTTTTCAAGCTTAGGTTGTTTAAAGTCCAAGATTTTCAAGCAGAGATTGCTTACGGCCATACCAGCCCAAGATACGCCCGGTCTCGTCTGATCTCGGAAGCTGAGAAGGCTTGGGCCTGGTTAGTACTTGGATGGGAGACCTCCTTGGAATGCCAGGTGCTGTAAGCTTTAACTGTTGAAAAACTTTTTAAAATGAAGTTTTTTTGCATCGCTTTGTTAGTTTTTTTCTAAAGTAAGTTAAGAGGTATTTTCACTCTGTGATATGTTTTCAAGCCTAGGTTGTTTAAAGTCCAAGATTTTCAAGCAGAGATTGCTTACGGCCATACCAGCCCAAGAACGCCTGGTCTCGTCTGATCCTGGAACTAAGAAGTCTTGGGACTGGTTAGTACTTGGATGGGAGACCTCCTGGGAATGCCAGGTGCTTTAACTGTTGAAAAACTTTTTAAAATGAAGTTTTTTTGCATCGCTTTGTTAGTTTTTATCTAAAGTAAGTTAAGAGGTATTTTCACTCTGTGATATGTTTTCAAGCCTAGGTTGTTTAAAGTCCAAGATTTTCAAGCAGAGATTGCTTACGGCCATACCAGCCCAAGATAACCCGGTCTCGTCTGATCTCGGAAGCTAAGAAGGCTTTGGCCTGGTTAGTACTTGGATGGGAGACCTCCTGGGACTGCCAGCTGCTGTAAGCTTTAACTGTTGAAAAACCTTTTAAAATGAAGTTTTTTTGCATGGCTTTATTAGTTTTTTTCTAAAGTAAGTTAAGAGGTATTTTCACTCTGTGATATGTTTTCAAGCCTAGGTTGTTTAAAGTCCAAGATTTTCAAGCAGAGATTGCTTACGGCCATACCAGCCCAAGAACGCCTGGTCTCGTCTGATCCTGGAACTAAGAAGTCTTGGGACTGGTTAGTACTTGGATGGGAGACCTCCTGGGAATGCCAGGTGCTTTAACTGTTGAAAAACTTTTTAAAATGAAGTTTTTTTTGCATCGCTTTGTTAGTTTTTTTCTAAAGTAAGTTAAGAGGTATTTTCACTCTGTGATATGTTTTCAAGCCTAGGTTGTTTAAAGTCCAAGATTTTTATGCAGAGATTGCTTATGGCCATACCCGCCCAAGAACGCCCGGTCTCGTCTGATCTCGGAAGCTAAGAAGGCTTGGGCCTGGTTAGTACTTGGATGGGAGACCTCCTGGGAATGCCAGGTGCTGTAAGCTTTAACTGTTGCAAAACTTTTTAAAATGAAGTTTCTTTGCATTGCTTTGTTAGTTTTTTTCTAAAGTAAGTTAAGAGGTATTTTCACTCTGTGATATGTTTTCAAGCCTAGGTTGTTTAAAGTCCAAGATTTTCAAGCAGAGATTGCTTATGGCCATACCCGCCCAAGAACGCCCGGTCTCGTCTGATCTCGGAAGCTAAGAAGGCTTGGGCCTGGTTAGTACTTGGATGGGAGACCTCCTGGGAATGCCAGGTGCTGTAAGCTTTAACTGTTGCAAAACTTTTTAAAATGAAGTTTTTTTGCATCGCTTTGTTAGTTTTTTTCTAAAGTAAGTTAAGAGGTATTTTCACTCTGTGATATGTTTTCAAGCCTAGGTTGTTTAAAGTCCAAGATTTTCAAGCAGAGATTGCTTACGGCCATACCAGCCCAAGAACGCCTGGTCTCGTCTGATCTCAGAAGCTGAGAAGGCTTGGGCCTGGTTAGTACTTGGATGGGAGACCTCCTTGGAATGCCAGGTGCTGTAAGCTTTAACTGTTGAAAAACTTTTTAAAATGAAGTTTTTTTGCATCGCTTTGTTAGTTTTTTTCTAAAGTAAGTTAAGAGGTATTTTCACTCTGTGATATGTTTTCAAGCCTAGGTTGTTTAAAGTCCAAGATTTTCAAGCAGAGATTGCTTACGGCCATACCAGCCCAAGAACGCCCGGTGTCGTCTGATCTCAGAAGCTAAGAAGGCTTGGGCCTGGTTAGCACTTGGATGGGAGTCCTCCTGGGAATGCCAGGTGCTTTAACTGTTGAAAAACTTTTTAAAATGAAGTTTTTTTGCATCGCTTTGTTACATTTTTTCTAAAGTAAGTTAAGAGGTATTTTCACTCTGTGATATGTTTTCAACCTTAGGTTGTTTAAAGTCCAAAATTTTCAAGCAGAGATTGCTTACGGCCATACCAGCCCAAGAACGTCTGATCTCGGAAGCTAAGACGGCTTGGTCCTGGTTAGTACTTGGATGGGAGACCTCCTGGGAATGCCAGGTGCTGTAAGCTTTAACTGTTGAAAAACTTTTTGAAATGAAGTTTTTTTGCATCGCCTTGTTAGTTTTTTTCTAAAGTAAGTTAAGAGGTATTTTCACTCTGTGATATGTTTTCAAGCCTAGGTTGTTTAAAGTCCAAGATTTTCAAGCAGAGATTGCTTACGGCCATACCAGCCCAAGAACGCCCGGTCTCGTCTGATCTCGGAAGCTAAGAACGCTTGGGCTGGTTAGTACTTAGATGGGAGACCTCCTGGGAATGCCAGGTGCTTTAACTGTTGAAAAACTTTTTAAAATGAAGTTTTTTTGCATGGCTTTGTTATTTTTTTTCTAAAGTAAGTTAAGAGGTATTTTCACTCTGTGATATGTTTTCAAGCCTAGGTTGTTTAAAGTCCAAGATTTTCAAGCAGAGATTGCTTACGGCCATACCAGCCCAAGAACGCCCGGTCTCGTCTGATCTCGGAAGCTGAGAAGGCTTGGGCCTGGTTAGTACTTGGATGGGAGACCTCCTTGGAATGCCAGGTGCTGTAAGCTTTAACTTTTGAAAAACTTTTTAAAATGAAGTTTTTTTGCATCGCTTTGTTAGTTTTTTTCTAAAGTAAGTTAAGAGGTTTTTTTAATCTGTGATATGTTTTCAAGCCTAGGTTGTTTAAAGTCCAAGATTTTCAAGCAGAGATTGCTTACGGCCATACCAGCCCAAGAACGCCCGGTCTCGTCTGATCTCGGAAGCTAAGAAGGCTTGGGCCTGGTTAGTACTTGGATGGGAGACCTCCTGGAAATGCCAGGTGCTTTAACTGTTGAAAAACTTTTTAAAATGAAGTTTTTTTGCATGGCTTTGTTATTTTTTTTCTAAAGTAAGTTAAGAGGTATTTTCACTCTGTGATATGTTTTCAAGCCTAGGTTGTTTAAAGTCCAAGATTTTCAAGCAGAGATTGCTTACGGCCATACCAGCCCAAGAACGCCCGGTCTCGTCTGATCTCGGAAGCTGAGAAGGCTTGGGCCTGGTTAGTACTTGGATGGGAGACCTCCTTGGAATGCCAGGTGCTGTAAGCTTTAACTTTTGAAAAACTTTTAAAATGAAGTTTTTTTGCATCGCTTTGTTAGTTTTTTTCTAAAGTAAGTTAAGAGGTTTTTTTAATCTGTGATATGTTTTCAAGCCTAGGTTGTTTAAAGTCCAAGATTTTCAAGCAGAGATTGCTTACGGCCATACCAGCCCAAGAACGCCCGGTCTCGTCTGATCTCGGAAGCTAAGAAGGCTTGGGCCTGGTTAGTACTTGGATGGGAGACCTCCTGGAAATGCCAGGTGCTTTAACTGTTGAAAAACTTTTTAAAATGAAGTTTTTTTGCATCGCCTTGTTAGTTTTTTCTAAAGTAAGTTAAGAGGTATTTTCACTCTGTGATATGTTTTCAAGCCTAGGTGGTTTAAAGTCCAAGATTTTGAAGCAGAGATTGCTTACGGCCATACCAGCCCAAGAACGCCCGGTCTTGTCTGATCTCGGAAGCAAAGAAGGCTTGGGCCTGGTTAGTACTTTGATGGGAGACCTCCTGGGAATGCCAGGTGCTGTAAGCTTTAACTGTTCAAAAACTTTTTAAAATGAAGTTTTTTTGCATCGCTTTGTTAGTTTTTATCTAAAGTAAGTTAAGAGGTATTTTCACTCTGTGATATGTTTTCAAGCTTAGGTTGTTTAAAGTCCAAGATTTTCAAGCAGAGATTGCATACGGCCATACCAGCCCAAAAACGCCCGGTCTAGTCTGATCTCGGAAGCTAAGAAAGCTTGGGCCTGGTTAGTACTTGGATGGGAGACCTCCTGGGAATGCCAGGTGCTGTAAGCTTTAACTGTTGAAAAACTTTTTGAAATGAAGTTTTTTTGCATCGCCTTGTTAGTTTTTTCTAAAGTAAGTTAAGAGGTATTTTCACTCTGTGATATGTTTTCAAGCCTAGGTTGTTTAAAGTCCAAGATTTTCAAGCAGAGATTGCTTACGGCCATATCAGCCCAAGAACGCCCGGTCTCGTCTGATCTCGGAAGCTAAGAACACTTGGGCTGGTTAGTACTTAGATGGGAGACCTCCTGGGAATGCCAGGTGCTTTAAAATGTTGAAAAACTTTTTAAAATGAAGTTTTTTTGCATGGCTTTGTTATTTTTTTTCTAAAGTAAGTTAAGAGGTATTTTCACTCTGTGATATGTTTTCAAGCCTAGGTTGTTTAAAGTCCAAGATTTTCAAGCAGAGATTGCTTACGGCCATACCAGCCCAAGAACGCCCGGTCTCGTCTGATCTCGGAAGCTGAGAAGGCTTGGGCCTGGTTAGTACTTGGATGGGAGACCTCCTTGGAATGCCAGGTGCTGTAAGCTTTAACTTTTGAAAAACTTTTAAAATGAAGTTTTTTTGCATCGCTTTGTTAGTTTTTTTCTAAAGTAAGTTAAGAGGTATTTTTAAAGTGAAGTGATTGTCACATGTGATACACAGCAGCACAGCACACAGTGCACACAGTGAAATTTGTCCTCTGCATTTAACCCATCACCCTTAGTGAGCAGTGGGCAGCCATGACCGGCGCCCGGGGAGCAGTGTGTGGGGACGGTGCTTTGCTCAGTGGCACCTCAGTGGTACCTTGGCGGACCGGGATTCGAACCGGCAACCTTCTGATTACGGGGCCGCTTCCTTAACCGCTAGGCCACCACTGCCCACTCTGTGATATGTTTCAAGCCTAGGTTGTTTAAAGTCCAAGATTTTCAAACAGAGATTGCTTACGGCCATACCAGCCCAAGAACGCCCGGTCTCGTCTGATCTCGGAAGCTAAGAAGGCTTGGGCCTGGTTAGTACTTGGATGGGAGACCTCCTGGGACTGCCAGGTGCTGTAAGCTTTAACTGTTGAAAAACTTTTAAAATGAAGTTTTTTGCATCGCTTTGTTAGTTTTTTTTTAAGTAAGTTAAGAGGTATTTTCACTCTGTGATATTTTTCAAGCTTAGGTTGTTTAAAGTCCAAGATTTTCAAGCAGAGATTGCTTACGGCCATACCAGCCCAAGATACGCCCGTCTCGTCTGATCTCGGAAGCTGAGAAGGCTTGGGCCTGGTTAGTACTTGGATGGGAGACCTCCTTGGAATGCCAGGTGCTGTAAGCTTTAACTGTTGAAAAACTTTTTAAAATGAAGTTTTTTTGCATCGCTTTGTTAGTTTTTTTCTAAAGTAAGTTAAGAGGTATTTTCACTCTGTGATATGTTTTCAAGCCTAGGTTGTTTAAAGTCCAAGATTTTCAAGCAGAGATTGCTTACGGCCATACCAGCCCAAGAACGCCTGGTCTCGTCTGATCCTGGAACTAAGAAGTCTTGGGACTGGTTAGTACTTGGATGGGAGACCTCCTGGGAATGCCAGGTGCTTTAACTGTTGAAAAACTTTTTAAAATGAAGTTTTTTTGCATCGCTTTGTTAGTTTTTTCTAAAGTAAGTTAAGAGGTATTTTCACTCTGTGATATGTTTTCAAGCCTAGGTTGTTTAAAGTCCAAGATTTTAAAGCAGAAATTGCTTATGGCCATACCCGCCCAAGAACGCCCGGTCTCGTCTGATCTCGGAAGCTAAGAAGGCTTGGGCCTGGTTAGTACTTGGATGGGAGACCTCCTGGGAATGCCAGGTGCTGTAAGCTTTAACTGTTGCAAAACTTTTTAAAATGAAGTTTTTTTTGCATCGCTTTGTTAGTTTTTATCTAAAGTAAGTTAAGAGGTATTTTCACTCTGTGATATGTTTTCAAGCTTAGGTTGTTTAAAGTCCAAGATTTTCAAGCAGAGATTGCATACGGCCATACCAGCCCAAAAACGCCCGGTCTAGTCTGATCTCGGAAGCTAAGAAAGCTTGGGCCTGGTTAGTACTTGGATGGGAGACCTCCTGGGAATGCCAGGTGCTGTAAGCTTTAACTGTTGAAAACTTTTTGAAATGAAGTTTTTTTGCATCGCCTTGTTAGTTTTTTTCTAAAGTAAGTTAAGAGGTATTTTCACTCTGTGATATGTTTTCAAGCCTAGGTTGTTTAAAGTCCAAGATTTTCAAGCAGAGATTGCTTACGGCCATATCAGCCCAAGAACGCCCGGTCTCGTCTGATCTCGGAAGCTAAGAACACTTGGGCTGGTTAGTACTTAGATGGGAGACCTCCTGGGAATGCCAGGTGCTTTAACTGTTGAAAAACTTTTTAAAATGAAGTTTTTTTGCATGGCTTTGTTATTTTTTTTCTAAAGTAAGTTAAGAGGTATTTTCACTCTGTGATATGTTTTCAAGCCTAGGTTGTTTAAAGTCCAAGATTTTCAAGCAGAGATTGCTTACGGCCATACCAGCCCAAGAACGCCCGGTCTCGTCTGATCTCGGAAGCTGAGAAGGCTTGGGCCTGGTTAGTACTTGGATGGGAGACCTCCTTGGAATGCCAGGTGCTGTAAGCTTTAACTTTTGAAAAACTTTTTAAAATGAAGTTTTTTTGCATCGCTTTGTTAGTTTTTTTCTATAGTAAGTTAAGAGGTATTTTTAATCTGTGATATGTTTTCAAGCCTAGGTTGTTTAAAGTCCAAGATTTTCAAGCAGAGATTGCTTACGGCCATACCAGCCCAAGAACGCCCAGTCTCGTCTGATCTCGGAAGCTAAGAAGGCTTGGGCCTGGTTAGTACTTGGATGGGAGACCTCCTGGAAATGCCAGGTGCTTTAACTGTTGAAAAACTTTTTAAAATGAAGTTTTTTTGCATCGCCTTGTTAGTTTTTTCTAAAGTAAGTTAAGAGGTATTTTCACTCTGTGATATGTTTTCAAGCCTAGGTGGTTTAAAGTCCAAGATTTTGAAGCAGACATTGCTTACGGCCATACCAGCCCAAGAACAGCCAGTCTCGTCTGATCTCGGAAGCTAAGAAGGCTTGGGCCTGGTTAGTACTTGGATGGGAGACCTCCTGGAATGCCAGGTGCTTTAACTGTTGAAAAACTTTTTAAAATGAAGTTTTTTTGCATCGCCTTGTTAGTTTTTTTCTAAAGTAAGTTAAGAGGTATTTTCACTCTGTGATATGTTTTCAAGCCTAGGTTGTTTAAAGTCCAAGATTTTCAAGCAGAGATTGCTTATGGCCATACCAGCCCAAGAACGCCCGGTCTCGTCTGATCTCGGAAGCTAAGAAGGCTTGGACCTGGTTAGTACTTGGATGGGAGACCTCCTGGGAATGCCAGGTGCTTAAACTGTTGAAAAACTTTTTAAAATGAAGTTTTTTTGCATCGCTTTGTTAGTTTTTTTCTAAAGTAAGTTAATAGGTATTTTCACTCTGTGATATGTTTTCAAAGCCTAGGTTGTTTAAAGTCCAAGACTTTTCAAGCAGAGATTGCTTACGGCCATACCAGCCCAAGAACGCCCGGTGTCGTCTGATCTCGGAAGCTAAGAAGGCTTGGGCCTGGTTAGCACTTGGATGGGAGTCCTCCTGGGAATGCCAGGTGCTTTAACTGTTGAAAAAACTTTTTAAAATGAAGTTTTTTTGCATCGCTTTGTTACATTTTTTCTAAAGTAAGTTAAGAGGTATTTTCACTCTGTGATATGTTTTCAACCTAGGTGTTTTAAAGTCCAAAATTTTTCAAGCAGAGAGTTGCTTACGGCCATACCAGCCCAAGAACGTCTGATCTCGGAAGCTAAGACGGCTTGGTCCTGGTTAGTACTTGGATGGGAGACCTCCTGGGAATGCCAGGTGCTGTAAGCTTTAACTGTTGAAAAACTTTTTGAAATGAAGTTTTTTTGCATCGCCTTGTTAGTTTTTTTCTAAAGTAAGTTAAGAGGTATTTTCACTCTATGATATGTTTTCAAGCCTAGGTTGTTTAAAGTCCAAGATTTTCAAGCAGAGATTGCTTACGGCCATACCAGCCCAAGAACGCCCGGTCTCGTCTGATCTCGGAAGCTAAGAACGCTTGGGCTGGTTAGTACTTAGATGGGAGACCTCCTGGGAATGCCAGGTGCTTTAACTGTTGAAAAACTTTTTAAAATGAAGTTTTTTTGCATGGCTTTGTTAGTTTTTTCTTAAGTAAGTTAAGAGGTATTTTCACTCTGTGATATGTTTCAA
>NW_021629815.1:266681-341596 GCF_900700375.1 Denticeps clupeoides | reverse complement strand
ATTTTTACTGTCTAACACTGTGAAACACTTAAGAACATCATTTCTAACAGTATCCCTAAAGAAAATTTGAAGTTTCATGTGTTTCAGCTTTGTTTCTATAAACCTTAAACGGAGTGCTTAAAGTGATTTCAGCTCGTGTAAGGCCCAAACATGAGAAAAGTTATTCCGGGCTGCGCATTCTAATCTTTTTACAACAATTTCTTTCTTACACATAGAAACTTCATTTCCAACACAGAAAGTTGAAGAAAATCACATGTCTAATGTGTTTTCCAGCTTGTTTTGTTCAAAAACACGTTTGACCTTGAAAAAGTGACTTTCTTTTGATAAACACTTTCCCATCAATATTTTCAACATCTAACACTGTCCAAATACATAAGAACATAGTAAACTAACAGGAGAAAGAAAGAAAAGTAGAAATTTCATGTGTTTTAGGCTTTTTTTCTGTAAAAACTATGTTTGACCTTGAAAAAACACAATTTTTGCTGAAAATACACTTTCCCACCAAAATTTTAACTGTCTAACACTGTGAAACACTTAAGAACATCATTTCTAGCAGTATCCTTAAAGAAAATTTGAAGTTTCATTGTTTTTAGCTTTGTTTATGTTAGACCTTGAACGGAGTGCTTTAAAGTGATTTTCAGCGTCGTGTAAGGCCCAAAACATGAAAAAGTTGATTCCGGACATGCGAATTCTAATCTTTTACAACCATTTCTTTCTTACAACATAGAAACTTCATTTCCAACACAGAAAGTTGAAGAATTCAGCATGTCTCAGGTGTTTTCAGCTTGTTGTGTGCAAAAACACGTTTGACCTTGAAAAAGTGACATTCTTTTGATAAAAAACTTTCCCATCAACATTTTCAAAATCTAACACTTGGAAATACATAAGAACATAGTAAACTAAAGGAGAAATAAGGAGAATTTGAAATTTCATGTTTTTTAGGCCTTTTTTCTGTAAAACGAAGTTTGACCTTGAAAAAACACATTTTCTCCTAAAACTACACTTTTCCATCAACATTTTACATGTCTAACACTGTGAAACACTTAAGAACATCATTTCTAGCAGTATCCTTAAAGAAAATTTGAAGTTTCATTTGTTTTTAGCTTTGTTTATGTTTGACCTTGAACGGAGTGCTTTAAAGTGATTTTCAGCGCGTGTAAGGCCCAAACATGAAAAAGTTGATTCCGGACTGCGAATTCTAATCTTTTTACAACCTTTTCTTTCTTACAACATAGAAACTTCATTTCCAACACAGAAAGTTGAAGAATTCAGCATGTCTCATGTGTTTTCAGCTTGTTTTGTGCAAAAACACGTTTGACCTTGAAAAAGTGACAATCTTTTGATAAAACACTTTCCCATCAACATTTTAAACATCTAACACTTGGAAATACATAAGAACATACTAAACTAAAAGGAGAAATAAAGAGAATTTGAAATTTCATGTGTTTTAGGCCTTTTTTCTGTAAAACGAAGTTTGACCTTGAAAAACACATTTTCTCCTAAAACTACACTTTTCCATCAAAATTTTACATGTCTAACACTGTGAAACACTTAAGAACATCATTTCTAGCAGTATCCTTAAAGAAAATTTGAACTTTCATTGGTTTTTAGCTTTGTTTCTGTCAAATTATGTTAGACGTTGAACGGAGTGCTTTAAAGTGATTTTCAGCGCGTGTAAGGCCCAAACATGAAAAAGTTGATTCCGGACTGCGAATTCTAATCTTTTTACAACCTTTTCTTTCTTACAACATAGAAACTTCATTTCCAACACAGAAAGTTGAAGAATTCAGCATGTCTCATGTGTTTTCAGCTTGTTTTGTGCAAAAACACGTTTGACCTTGAAAAAGTGACAATCTTTTGATAAAACACTTTCCCATCAACATTTTAAACATCTAACACTTGGAAATACATAAGAACATCCTAAACTAAAAGGAGAAATAAAGAGAATTTGAAATTTCATGTGTTTTAGGCCTTTTTTCTGTAAAACGAAGTTTGACCTTGAAAAACACATTTTCTCCTAAAACTACACTTTTCCATCAAAATTTTACATGTCTAACACTGTGAAACACTTTAGAACATCATTTCTAGCAGTATCCTTAAAGAAAATTGAACTTTCATTGGTTTTTAGCTTTGTTTCTGTCAAATTATGTTAGACCTTGAACGGAGTGCTTTAAAGTGATTTTCAGCGCGTGTAAGGCCCAAACATGAAAAAGTTGATTCCGGACTGCGAATTCTAATATTTTTTAAAACCTTTTCTTTCTTACAACATAGAAACTTCATTTCCAACACAGAAAGTTGAAGAATTCAGCATGTCTCATGTGTTTTCAGCTTGTTTTGTGCAAAAACACGTTTGACCTTGAAAAAGTGACAATCTTTTGATAAAACACTTTCCCATCAACATTTTAAACATCTAACACTTGGAAATACATAAGAACATCCTAAACTAAAAGGAGAAATAAAGAGAATTTGAAATTTCATGTGTTTTAGGCCTTTTTTCTGTAAAACGAAGTTTGACCTTGAAAAACACATTTTGGCTGAAACTACACTTTTCCATCAAAATTTTGCATGTCCAACACTGTGAAACACTTAAGAACATCATTTCTTAGCAGTATCCTTAAAGAAAATTTGAAAGTTTCATTTGTTTTTAGCTTTTGTTTATGTTGACCTTGAAACGGAGTGCTTTAAAGTGATTTTCAGCGCGTGTAAGGCCCAAACATGAAAAAGTTGATTCCGGACATGCGAATTCTAATCTTTTTACAACATTTCTTTCTTACAACATAGAAACTTCATTTCCCATACAGAAAGTTGAAGAATTCAGCATGTCTCACTGTGTTTTCAGCTTGTTTTGTGCAAAAACACGTTTGACCTTGAAAAAGTGACAATCTTTGGATAAAACCACTTTCCCTTCAACATTTCAACATCTAACACTTGAAATACATAAGAACATAGTAAACTAGAAGGAGAAATAAAGAGAATGTGAAATTTCATTTGTTTTCGGCCTGTTTTTAGCAAAACTATGTTTGACCTTGAAAAACACAATTTTTGCTGAAAATACACTTTCCCACCAAAATTTTACTGGTCTAACACTGTGAAACACTTAAGAACATCATTTCTAACAGTATCCCTAAAGAAAATTTGAAGTTTCATGTGTTTTCAGCTTTGTTTCTATAAACCTTAAACGGAGTGCTTTAAAGTGATTTTCAGCTCGTGTAAGGCCCAAACATGAAAAAGTTGATTCCGGGCTGCGCATTCTAATCTTTTTACAACAATTTCTTTCTTACAACATAGAAACTTCATTTCCAACACAGAAAGTTGAAGAAATCAGCATGTCTCATGTGTTTTCAGCTTGTTTTGTGCAAAAACACGTTTGACCTTGAAAAAGTGACATTCTTTTGATAAAACACTTTCCCATCAATATTTTAAACATCTAACACTTCCAAATACATAAGAACATAGTAAACTAACAGGAGAAAGAAAGAAAAGTTGAAATTTCATGTGTTTTAGGCTTTTTTTCTGTAAAACTATGTTTGACCTTGAAAAACACATTTTCTCCTAAAACTACACTTTTCCATCAAAATTTTACATGTCTAACACTGTGAAACACTTAAGAACATCATTTCTAGCAGTATCCTTAAAGAAAATTTGAACTTTCATTGGTTTTTAGCTTTGTTTCTGTCAAATTATGTTAGACCTTGAACGGAGTGCTTTAAAGTGATTTTCAGCGCGTGTAAGGCCCAAACATGAAAAAGTTGATTCCGGACTGCGAATTCTAATCTTTTACAACCTTTTCTTTCTTACAACATAGAAACTTAGTTTCCAACACAGAAAGTTGAAGAATTCAGCATGTCTCATGTGTTTTCAGCTTGTTTTGTGCAAAAACATGTTTGACCTTGAAAAAGTGACAATCTTTTGATAAAACACTTTCCCATCAACATTTTAAACATCTAACACTTGGAAATACATAAGAACATCCTAAACTAAAAGGAGAAATAAAGAGAATTTTAAATTTCATGTGTTTAGGCCTTTTTTCTGTAAAACTATGTTTGACCTTGAAAAACACAATTTTTGCTGAAAATACACTTTCCCACCAAAAATTTTACTGGTCTAACACTGTGAAACACTTAAGAACATCATTTCTAACAGTATCCCTAAAGAAAATTTGAAGTTTCATGTGTTTTCAGCTTTGTTTCTATAAACCTTAAACGGAGTGCTTTAAAGTGATTTTCAGCTCGTGTAAGGCCCAAACATGAAAAAGTTGATTCCGGGCTGCGCATTCTAATCTTTTTACAACAATTTCTTTCTTACAACATAGAAACTTCATTTCCAACACAGAAAGTTGAAGAAATCAGCATGTCTCATGTTTTTTCAGCTTGTTTTGTGCAAAAACACGTTTGACCTTGAAAAAGTGACTTTCTTTGATAAAACACTTTCCCATCAATATTTTCAACATCTAACACTTCAAATACATAAGAACATAGTAAACTAACAGGAGAAAGAAAGAAAAGTAGAAATTTCATGTGTTTTAGGCTTTTTTCTGTAAAACGATGTTTGACCTTGAAAAACACAATTTTGCTGAAAATACACTTTCCCACCAAAATTTTACTGGTCTAACACTGTGAAACACTTAAGAACATCATTTCTAACAGTATCCCTAAAGAAAATTTGAAGTTTCATGTGTTTTCAGCTTTGTTTCTATAAACCTTAAACGGAGTGCTTTAAAGTGATTTTCAGCTCGTGTAAGGCCCAAACATGAAAAAGTTGATTCCGGGCTGCGCATTCTAATCTTTTTACAAACAATTTCTTTCTTACAACATAGAAACTTCATTTCCAACACAGAAAGTTGAAGAAATCAGCATGTCTCATGTGTTTTCAGCTTGTTTTGTGCAAAAACACGTTTGACCTTGAAAAAGTGACTTTCTTTTGATAAAACACTTTCCCATCAATATTTTCAACATCTAACACTTCCAAATACATAAGAACATAGTAAACTAACAGGAGAAAGAAAGAAAAGTAGAAATTTCATGTGTTTTAGGCTTTTTTTCTGTAAAACTATGTTTGACCTTGAAAAACACAATTTTTGCTGAAAATACACTTTCCCACCAAAATTTTACTGGTCTAACACTGTGAAACACTTAAGAACATCATTTCTAACAGTATCCCTAAAGAAAATTTGAAGTTTCATGTGTTTTCAGCTTTGTTTCTATAAACCTTAAACGGAGTGCTTTAAAGTGATTTTCAGCTCGTGTAAGGCCCAAACATGAAAAAGTTGATTCCGGGCTGCGCATTCTAATCTTTTTACAAACAATTTCTTTCTTACAACATAGAAAACTTCATTTCCAACACAGAAAGTTGAAGAAATCAGCATGTCTAATGTGTTTTCAGCTTGTTTTGGGCAAAAACACGTTTGACCTTGAAAAAGTGACTTTCTTTTGATAAAACACTTTCCCATCAATATTTTCAACATCTAACACTTCCAAATACATAAGAACATAGTAAACTAACAGGAGAAAGAAAGAAAAGTAGAAATTTCATGTGTTTTAGGCTTTTTTTCTGTAAAACTATGTTTGACCTTGAAAAACACAATTTTTGCTGAAAATACACTTTCCCACCAAAATTTTACTGGTCTAACACTGTGAAACACTTAAGAACATCATTTCTAACAGTATCCCTAAAGAAAATTTGAAGTTTCATGTGTTTTCAGCTTTGTTTCTATAAACCTTAAACGGAGTGCTTTAAAGTGATTTTCAGCTCGTGTAAGGCCCAAACATGAAAAAGTTGATTCCGGGCTGCGCATTCTAATCTTTTTACAACAATTTCTTTCTTACAACATAGAAACTTCATTTCCAACACAGAAAGTTGAAGAAATCAGCATGTCTAATGTGTTTTCAGCTTGTTTTGGGCAAAAACACGTTTGACCTTGAAAAAGTGACTTTCTTTTGATAAAACACTTTCCCATCAATATTTTCAACATCTAACACTTCCAAATACATAAGAACATAGTAAACTAACAGGAGAAAGAAAGAAAAGTAGAAATTTCATGTGTTTTAGGCTTTTTTCTGTAAAACTATGTTTGACCTTGAAAAACACAATTTTTGCTGAAAATACACTTTCCCACCAAAATTTTACTGGTCTAACACTGTGAAACACTTAAGAACATCATTTCTAACAGTATCCCTAAAGAAAATTTGAAGTTTCATGTGTTTTCAGCTTTGTTTCTATAAACCTTAAACGGAGTGCTTTAAAAGTGATTTTCAGCGCGTGTAAGGCCCAAACATGAAAAAGTTGATTCCGGACTGCGAATTCTAATCTTTTTACAACCTTTTCTTTCTTACAACATAGAAACTTCATTTCCAACACAGAAAGTTGAAGAATTCAGCATGTCTCATGTGTTTTCAGCTTGTTTTGTGCAAAAACACGTTTGACCTTGAAAAAGTGACAATCTTTTGATAAAACACTTTCCCATCAACATTTTAAACATCTAACACTTGGAAATATATAAGAACATCCTAAACTAAAAGGAGAAATAAAGAGAATTTGAAATTTCATGTGTTTTAGGCCTTTTTTCTGTAAAACGAAGTTTGACCTTGAAAAACACATTTTCTCCTAAAACTACACTTATCCATCAAAATTTGACATGTCTAACACTGTGAAACACTTAAGAACATCATTTCTAGCAGTATCCTTAAAGAAATTTTTAACTTTCATTGGTTTTTAGCTTTGTTTCTGTCAAATTATGTTAGACCTTGAACAGAGTGCTTTAAGTGATTTTCAGCGCGTGTAAGGCCCAACATGAAAAAGTTGATTCCGGACTTGCGAATTCTATATTTTACAACCTTTTTCTTTCTTACAACATAGAAACTTCATTTCCAACACAGAAAGTTGAAGAACTCAGCATGTCTCATGTGGTTTTCAGCTTGTTTTGTGCAAAAACACGTTTGACCTTGAAAAAGTTGACAATCTTTTATAAAACACTTTCCCATCAACATTTTAAACATCTAACACTTGGAAATACATAAGAAACATCCTAAACTAAAGGAGAAATAAAGAGAATTGAAATTTCATGTGTTTTAGGCCTTTTTTCTGTAAAACGAAGTTTGACCTTGAAAAACACATTTTCTCCTAAAACTACACTTTTCCATCAACTTTACATGTCTAACCTGTGAAACACTTAAGAACATCAATAAGAACATCATAAAACACTTTCCCATCAACATTTTAACATCTAACACTTGGAAATATATAAACATCCTAAACTAAAAGGAGAAATAAAGAGAATTTGAAATTTCATGTGTTTTAGGCCTTTTTTCTGTAAAACGAAGTTTGACCTTGAAAAACACATTTTCTCCTAAAACTACACTTTCCATCAAAATTTTACATGTCTAACACTGTGAAACACTTAAGAACATCATTTCTAGCAGTATCCTTAAAGAAATTTGAACTTTCATTGGTTTTTAGCTTTGTTTCTGTCAAATTATGTTAGACCTTGAACGGAGTGCTTTAAAGTGATTTTCAGCGCGTGTAAGGCCCAAACATGAAAAAGTTGATTCCGGACTGCGAATTTTTAATCTTTTTACAACCTTTTCTTTCTTACAACATAGAAACTTCATTTCCAACACAGAAAGTTGAAGAATTCAGCATGTCTCATGTGTTTTCAGCTTGTTTTGTGCAAAAACACGTTTGACCTTGAAAAAGTGACAATCTTTTGATAAAACACTTTCCCATCAACATTTTAAACATCTAACACTTGGAAATACATAAGAACATCCTAAAGTAAAAGGAGAAATAAGAGAATTTGAAATTTCATGTGTTTTAGGCCTTTTTTCTGTAAAACGAAGTTTGACCTTGAAAAACACATTTTCTCCTAAAACTACACTTTTCCATCAAAATTTTACATGTCTAACACTGTGAAACACTTAAGAACATCATTTCTAGCAGTATCCTTAAAGAAAATTTGAACTTTCATTGCTTTTTAGCTTTGTTTCTGTCAAATTATGTTAGACCTTGAACGGAGTGCTTTAAAGTGATTTTCAGCGCTTGTAAGGCCCAAACATGAAAAAGTTGATTCCGGACTGCGAATTCTAATCTTTTTACAACCTTTTCTTTCTTACAACATAGAAACTTCATTTCCAACACAGAAAGTTGAAGAATTCAGCATGTCTCATGTGTTTTCAGCTTGTTTTGTGCAAAAAACACGTTTGACCTTGAAAAAGTGACAATCTTTTGATAAAACACTTTCCCATCAACATTTTAAACATCTAACACTTGGAAATACATAAGACCATCCTAAACCAAAAGGGGAAATAAAGAGAATTTGAAATTTCATGTGTTTTAGGCCTTTTTTCTGTAAAACGAAGTTTGACCTTGACAAACACATTTTCTCCTAAAACTACACTTTCCATCAAAATTTTACATGTCTAACACTGTGAAACACTTAAGAACATCATAAGAACATCATAAAACACTTTCCCATCAACATTTTAAACATCTAACACTTGGAAATACATAAGAACATCCTAAACTAAAAAGGAGAAATAAAGAGAATTTGAAATTTCATGTGTTTTAGGCCTTTTTTCTGTAAAACGATGTTTGACCTTGAAAAACACATTTTCTCCTAAAACTACACTTTTCCATCGAAATTTTACATGTCTAACACTGTGAAACACTTAAGAACATCATTTCTAGCAGTATCCTTCAAGAAAATTTGAACTTTCATTGGTTTTTAGCTTTGTTTCTGTAAAATTATGTTTGACCTTGAACGGAGTGCTTTAAAGTGATTTTCAGCGCGTGTAAGGCCCAAACATGAAAAAGTTGATTCCGGACTGCGAATTCTAATCTTTTTACAACCTTTCTTTCTTACAACATAGAAACTTCATTTCCAACACAGAAAGTTGAAGAATTCAGCATGTCTCATGTGTTTTCAGCTTGTTTTGTGCAAAAACACGTTTGACCTTGAAAAAGTGACAATCTTTTGATAAAACACTTTCCCATCAACATTTTAAACATCTAACACTTGGAAATACATAAGAACATCCTAAACTAAAAGGAGAAATAAAGAGAATTTGAAATTTCATGTGTTTTAGGCCTTTTTTCTGTAAAACGAAGTTTGACCTTGAAAAACACATTTTCTCCTAAAACTACACTTTTCCATCAAAATTTTACATGTCTAACACTGTGAAACACTTAAGAACATCATTTCTAGCAGTATCCTTAAAGAAAATTTGAACTTTCATTGGTTTTTAGCTTTGTTTCTGTCAAATTATTTTAGACGTTGAACGGAGTGCTTTAAAGTGATTTTCAGCGCGTGTAAGGCCCAAACATAAAAAAGTTGATTCTGGACTGCGAATTCTAATCTTTTTACAACCTTTTCTTTCTTACAACATAGAAACTTCATTTCCAACACAGAAAGTTGAAGAACTCAGCATGTCTCATATGCTTTCAGCTTGTTTTGTGCAAAAACACGTTTGACCTTGAAAAAGTGACAATCTTTTGATAAAACACTTTCCCATCAACATTTTAAACATCTAACACTTGGAAATACATAAGAACATCCTAAACCAAAAGGGGAAATAAAGAGAATTTGAAATTTCATGTGTTTTAGGCCTTTTTTCTGTAAAATGAAGTTTGACCTTGACAAACACATTTTCTCCTAAAAATACACTTTTCCATCAAAATTTTACATGTCTAACACTGTGAAACACTTAAGAACATCATAAGAACATCATAAAACACTTTCCCATCAAATTATGTTAGACCTTGAACGGAGTGCTTTAAAGTGATTTTCAGTCGCGTGTAAGGCCCAAACATGAAAAAAGTTGATTCCGACTGCGAATTCTAATCTTTTTACAACCTTTTTCTTTCTTACAACATAGAACTTCATTTCCACAACAAGAAAGTTTAAGAATTCAGCATGTCTCATGTGTTTTCAGCTTGTTTTGTGCAAAACACGTTTGACCTTGAAAAAGTGACAATCTTTTGATAAAACACTTTCCCATCAACATTTATAACATCTAACACTTGGAAATACATAGGAACATCCTAAACTAAAAGGAGAAATAAAGAGAAATTTTGAAATTTCATGTGTTTTAGGCCTTTTTTCTGTAAAAACGAAGTTTGACCTTGAAAAACACATTTGTCTCCTAAAACTACACTTTTCCCATCAAATTTTACATGTCTAACACTGTGAAACACTTAAGAACATCATTTCTAGCAGTATCCTTAAAGAAATTTGAACTTTCATTGGTTTTTAGCTTTGTTTTCTGTCAAATAAACCTTAAACGGAGTGCTTTAAAGTGATTTTCAGCTCGTGTAAGGCCCAAACATGAAAAAGTTGATTCCGGGCTGCGCATTCTAATCTTTTTACAACAATTTCTTCTTACAACATAGAAACTTCATTCCAACACAGAAAGTTGAAGAAATCAGCATGTCTAATGTGTTTTCAGCTTGTTTTGGGCAAAAACACGTTTGACCTTGAAAAAGTGACTTTCTTTGATAAAAACTCTTTCCCATCAATATTTTCAACATCTAACACTTCCAAATACATAAGAACATAGTAAACTAACAGGAGAAAGAAAGAAAAGTAGAAATTTCATGTGTTTAGGCTTTTTTCTGTAAAACTATGTTTGACCTTGAAAAACACAATTTTTGCTGAAAATACACTTTCCCACCAAAATTTTACTGGTCTAACACTGTGAAACACTTAAGAACATCATTTCTAACAGTATCCCTAAAGAAAATTTGAAGTTTCATGTGTTTTCACTTGGAAATACATAAGAACATCCTAAACTAACAGGAGAAATAAAGAAAATTTGAAATTTCATGTGTTTTAGGCCTTTTTTCTGTAAACGAAGTTTGACCTTGAAAAACACATTTTCTCCTAAAACTACACTTTTCCATCAAAATTTTACATGTCTAACACTGTGAAACACTTAAGAACATCATTTCTAGCAGTATCCTTAAAGAAAATTTGAACTTTCATTGGTTTTTAGCTTTGTTTCTGTCAAATTATGTTAGACCTTGAACGGAGTGCTTTAAAGTGATTTTCAGCGTGTGTAAGGCCCAAACATGAAAAAGTTGATTCCGGACTGCGAATTCTAATCTTTTTACAACCTTTTCTTTCTTACAACATAGAAACTTCATTTCCAACACAGAAAGTTGAAGAATTCAGCATGTCTCATGTGTTTTCAGCTTGTTTTGTGCAAAAACACGTTTGACCTTGAAAAAGTGACAATCTTTTGATAAAACACTTTCCCATCAACATTTTCAACATCTAACACTTGAAATACATAAGAACATAGTAAACTAAAAGGAGAAATAAAGAAAAGTTGAAATTTCATGTGTTTTAGGCTTTTTTTTCTGTAAAACTATGTTTGACCTTGAAAAACACACTTTTTGCTGAAACTACACTTTTCCATCAAAATTTTACATGTCTAACACCGTGAAACACTTAAGAACATCATTTCTAGCAGTATCCTTAAAGAAAATGTGAAGTTTCATGTGTTTTCAGCTTTGTTTCTGTAAAATTATGTTTGACCTTGAACGGAGTGCTTTAAAGTGATTTTCAGCGCGTGTAAGGCCCAAACATGAAAAAGTTGATTCCGGATAGTGCATTCTAATCTTTTTACAACAATTTCTTTCTTACAACATAGAAACTTCATTTCCAACACAGAAAGTTGAAGAATTCAGCATGTCTCATGTGTTTTCAGCTTGTTTTGTGCAAAAACACGTTTGACCTTGAAAAAGTGACAATCTTTTGATAAAACACTTTCCCATCAACATTTTAAACATCTAACACTTGAAATATATAAGAACATCCTAAACTAAAAGGAGAAATAAGGAGAATTTGAAATTTCATGTGTTTTAGGCCTTTTTTCTGTAAAACGAAGTTTGACCTTGAAAAACACATTTTCTCCTAAAACTACACTTTTCCATCAAAATTTTACATGTCTAACACTGTGAAACACTTAAGAACATCATTTCTAGCAGTATCCTTAAAGAAAATTTGAACTTTCATTGGTTTTTAGCTTTGTTTCTGTCAAATTATGTTAGACCTTGAACGGAGTGCTTTAAAGTGATTTTCAGCGCGTGTAAGGCCCAAACATGAAAAAGTTGATTCCGGACTGCGAATTCTAATCTTTTTACAACCTTTTCTTTCTTACAACATAGAAACTTCATTTCCAACACAGAAAGTTGAAGAATTCAGCATGTCTCATGTGTTTTCAGCTTGTTTTGTGCAAAAACACGTTTGACCTTGAAAAAGTGACTTTCTTTTGATAAAACACTTTCCCATCAATATTTTCAACATCTAACACTTCCAAATACATAAGAACATAGTAAACTAACAGGAGAAAGAAAGAAAAGTAGAAATTTCATGTGTTTTAGGCTTTTTTTCTGTAAAACTATGTTTGACCTTGAAAAACACAATTTTTGCTGAAAATACACTTTCCCACCAAAATTTTACTGGTCTAACACTGTGAAACACTTAAGAACATCATTTCTAACAGTATCCCTAAAGAAAATTTGAAGTTTCATGTGTTTCAGCTTTGTTTTCTATAAACCTTAAACGGAGTGCTTTAAAGTGATTTTCAGCTCGTGTAAGGCCCAAACATGAAAAAGTTGATTCCGGGCTGCGCATTCTAATCTTTTTACAAACAATTTCTTTCTTACAACATAGAAACTTTCATTTCCAACACAGAAAGTTGAAGAAATCAGCATGTCTAATGTGTTTTCAGCTTGTTTTGGGCAAAAACACGGTTTGACCTTGAAAAAGTGACTTTCTTTTGATAAACACTTTCCCATCAATATTTCAACATCTAACACTTCCAAATACATAAGAACATAGTAAACTAACAGGAGAAAGAAAAGAAAGTAGAAATTTCATGTGTTTTAGGCTTTTTTTCTGTAAAACTATGTTTGACCTGAAAAACACAATTTTTGCTGAAAATACACTTTCCCACCAAAATTTAAGAACATAGTAAACTACAAGGAGAAATAAAAAGAATGTGAAATTTCATTTGTTTTCGGCCTGTTTTAGGCAAAACTATGTTTGACCTTGAAAAACACACTTTTGGCTGAAACTACACTTTTCCATCAAAATTTTGCATGTCCAACACTGTGAAACACTTAAGAACATCATTTCTAGCAGTATCCTTAAAGAAAATGTGAAGTTTCATTTGTTTTTAGCTTTGTTTATGGTTGACTTGAACGGAGTGCTTTAAAGTGATTTCAGCGCGTGTAAGGCCAAAACATGAAAAAGTTGATTCCGGACAGCGAATTCTAATCTTTTTACAACAATTTCTTTCTTACAACTTAGAAACTTCATTTCCAATACAGAAAGTTGAAGATTTCAGCATGTCTCACTTGTTTTCAGCTTGTTTTGTGCAAAAACACGTTTGACCTTGAAAAAGTGACAATCTTTGGATAAAACCATTTCCCTTCAACATTTTCAACATCTAACACTTTGAAATACATAAGAACATAGTAAACTACAAGGAGAAATAAAAAGAATGTGAAATTTCATTTGTTTTCGGCCTGTTTTTAGCAAAACTATGTTTGACCTTGAAAAACACACTTTTGGCTGAAACTACACTTTTCCATCAAAATTTTGCATGTCCAACACTGTGAAACACTTAAGAACATCATTTCTAGCAGTATCCTTAAAGAAAATGTGAAGTTTCATTTGTTTTTAGCTTTGTTTATGGTTGACTTGAACGGAGTGCTTTAAAGTGATTTTCAGCGCGTGTAAGGCCAAAACATGAAAAAGTTGATTCCGGACAGCGAATTCTAATCTTTTTACAACGATTTCTTTCTTACAACTTAGAAACTTCATTTCCAATACAGAAAGTTGAAGATTTCAGCATGTCTCACTTGTTTTCAGCTTGTTTTGTGCAAAAACACGTTTGACCTTGAAAAAGTGACAATCTTTGGATAAAACCATTTCCCTTCAACATTTTCAACATCTAACACTTTGAAATACATAAGAACATAGTAAACTAGAAGGAGAAATAAAAAGAATGTGAAATTTCATTTGTTTTCGGCCTGTTTTTTGGCAAAACTATGTTTGACCTTGAAAAACACACTTTTGGCTGAAACTACACTTTTCCATCAAAATTTTGCATGTCCAACACTGTGAAACACTTAAGAACATCATTTCTAGCAGTATCCTTAAAGAAAATGTGAAGTTTCATTTGTTTTTAGCTTTGTTTATGGTTGACTTGAACGGAGTGCTTTAAAGTGATTTTCAGCGCGTGTAAGGCCAAAACATGAAAAAGTTGATTCCGGACAGCGAATTCTAATCTTTTTACAACGATTTCTTTCTTACAACTTAGAAACTTCATTTCCAATACAGAAAGTTGAAGATTTCAGCATGTCTCACTTGTTTTCAGCTTGTTTTGTGCAAAAACACGTTTGACCTTGAAAAAGTGACTTTCTTTTGATAAAACACTTTCCCATCAATATTTTCAACATCTAACACTTCCAAATACATAAGAACATAGTAAACTAACAGGAGAAAGAAAGAAAAGTAGAAATTTCATGTGTTTTAGGCTTTTTTCTGTAAAACTATGTTTGACCTTGAAAAACACAATTTTTGCTGAAAATACACTTTCCCACCAAAATTTTACTGGTCTAACACTGTGAAACACTTAAGAACATCATTTCTAACAGTATCCCTAAAGAAAATTTGAAGTTTCATGTGTTTTCAGCTTTGTTTCTATAAACCTTAAACGGAGTGCTTTAAAGTGATTTTCAGCTCGTGTAAGGCCCAAACATGAAAAAGTTGATTCCGGGCTGCGCATTCTAATCTTTTTACAACAATTTCTTTCTTACAACATAGAAACTTCATTTCCAACACAGAAAGTTGAAGAAATCAGCATGTCTCATGTGTTTTCAGCTTGTTTTGTGCAAAAACACGTTTGACCTTGAAAAAGTGACAATCTTTGGATAAAACACTTTCCCTTCAACATTTTCAACATCTAACACTTTGAAATACATAAGAACATAGTAAACTAACAGGAGAAATAAAAGAATGTGAAATTTCATTTGTTTTCGGCCTGTTTTTCTGCAAAACTATGTTTGACCTTGAAAAACACACTTTTGGCTGAAACTACACTTTCCATCAAAATTTTGCATGTCCAACACTGTGAAACACTTAAGAACATCATTTCTAGCAGTATCCTTAAAGAAAATTTGAAGTTTCATTTGTTTTTAGCTTTGTTTATGTTGACCTTGAACGGAGTGCTTTAAAGTGATTTTCAGCGCGTGTAAGGCCAAAACATGAAAAAGTTGATTCCGGACATGCGAATTCTAATCTTTTTACAACAATTTCTTTCTTACAACTTAGAAACTTCATTTCCAATACAGAAAGTTGAAGAATTCAGCATGTCTCACTTGTTTTCAGCTTGTTTTGTGCAAAAACACGTTTGACCTTGAAAAAGTGACATTCTTTGATAAAACACTTTCCCATCAATATTTTCAACATCTAACACTTCAAAATACATAAGAACATAGTAAACTAACAGGAGAAATAAAAAGAATGTGAAATTTCATGTGTTTTAGGCCTTTTTTCTGGCAAAACTATGTTTGACCTTGAAAAACACAATTTTGGCTGAAAATACACTTTCCCATCAAAATTTTACATCTAACACTGTGAAACACTTAAGAACATCATTTCTAGCAGTATCCTTAAAGAAAATGTGAAGTTTCATGTGTTTTAGCTTTGTTTATGATTAACCTTGAAACGGAGTGCTTTAAAGTGATTTTCAGCGCGTGTAAGGCCAAAACATGAAAAAGTTGATTCCGGACTGCGAATTCTAATCTTTTTACAACAATTTCTTTCTTACAACATAGAAACTTCATTTCCAATACAGAAAGTTGAAGAATTCAGCATGTCTCACTGTGTTTTCAGCTTGTTTTGTGCAAAAACACGTTTGACCTTGAAAAAGTGACTTTCTTTGATAAAACACTTTCCCATCAATATTTTCAACATCTAACACTTCCAAATACATAAGAACATAGTAAACTAACAGGAGAAAGAAAGAAAGTAGAAATTTCATGTGTTTTAGGCTTTTTTTCTGTAAAACTATGTTTGACCTTGAAAAACACAATTTTTGCTGAAAATACACTTTCCACCAAAATTTTACTGGTCTAACACTGTGAAACACTTAAGAACATCATTTCTAACAGTATCTTAAAGAAAATTTGAAGTTTCATGTGTTTTCAGCTTTGTTTCTATAAACCTTAAACGGAGTGCTTTAAAGTGATTTTCAGCTCGTGTAAGGCCCAAACATGAAAAAGTTGATTCCGGGCTGCGCATTCTAATCTTTTTACAACAATTTCTTTCTTACAACATAGAAACTTCATTTCCAACACAGAAAGTTGAAGAAATTCAGCATGTCTCATGTGTTTTCAGCTTGTTTTGTGCAAAAACACGTTTGACCTTGAAAAAGTGACTTTCTTTTGATAAAACACTTTCCCATCAATATTTTCAACATCTAACACTTCCAAATACATAAGAACATAGTAAACTAACAGGAGAAAGAAAGAAAAGTAGAAATTTCATGTGTTTTAGGCTTTTTTTCTGTAAAACTATGTTTGACCTTGAAAAACACAATTTTTGCTGAAAATACACTTTCCCACCAAAATTTTACTGGTCTAACACTGTGAAACACTTAAGAACATCATTTCTAACAGTATCCCTAAAGAAAATTTGAAGTTTCATGTGTTTTCAGCTTTGTTTCTATAAACCTTAAACGGAGTGCTTTAAAGTGATTTTCAGCTCGTGTAAGGCCCAAACATGAAAAAGTTGATTCCGGGCTGCGCATTCTAATCTTTTTACAACAATTTCTTTCTTACAACATAGAAACTTCATTTCCAACACAGAAAGTTGAAGAAATCAGCATGTCTCATGTGTTTTCAGCTTGTTTTGTGCAAAAACACGTTTGACCTTGAAAAAGTGACTTTCTTTTGATAAAACACTTTCCCATCAATATTTTCAACATCTAACACTTCCAAATACATAAGAACATAGTAAACTAACAGGAGAAAGAAAGAAAAGTAGAAATTTCATGTGTTTTAGGCTTTTTTTCTGTAAAACTATGTTTGACCTTGAAAAACACAATTTTTGCTGAAAATACACTTTCCCACCAAAATTTTACTGGTCTAACACTGTGAAACACTTAAGAACATCATTTCTAACAGTATCCCTAAAGAAAATTTGAAGTTTCATGTGTTTTCAGCTTTGTTTCTATAAACCTTAAACGGAGTGCTTTAAAGTGATTTTCAGCTCGTGTAAGGCCCAAACATGAAAAAGTTGATTCCGGGCTGCGCATTCTAATCTTTTTACAACAATTTCTTTCTTACAACATAGAAACTTCATTTCCAACACAGAAAGTTGAAGAAATCAGCATGTCTCATGTGTTTTCAGCTTGTTTTGTGCAAAAACACGTTTGACCTTGAAAAAGTGACTTTCTTTTGATAAAACACTTTCCCATCAATATTTTCAACATCTAACACTTCCAAATACATAAGAACATAGTAAACTAACAGGAGAAAGAAAGAAAAGTTGCAATTTCATGTGTTTTAGGCTTTTTTTCTGTAAAACTATGTTTGACCTTGAAAAACACAATTTTTGCTGAAAATACACTTTCCCACCAAAATTTTACTGGTCTAACACTGTGAAACACTTAAGAACATCATTTCTAACAGTATCCCTAAAGAAAATTTGAAGTTTCATGTGTTTTCAGCTTTGTTTCTATAAACCTTAAACGGAGTGCTTTAAAGTGATTTTCAGCTCGTGTAAGGCCCAAACATGAAAAAGTTGATTCCGGGCTGCGCATTCTAATCTTTTTACAACAATTTCTTTCTTACAACATAGAAACTTCATTTCCAACACAGAAAGTTGAAGAAATCAGCATGTCTAATGTGTTTTCAGCTTGTTTTGTGCAAAAACACGTTTGACCTTGAAAAAGTGACTTTCTTTTGATAAAACACTTTCCCATCAATATTTTCAACATCTAACACTTCCAAATACATAAGAACATAGTAAACTAACAGGAGAAAGAAAGAAAAGTAGAAATTTCATGTGTTTTAGGCTTTTTTTCTGTAAAACTATGTTTGACCTTGAAAAACCCAATTTTTGCTGAAAATACACTTTCCCACCAAAATTTTACTGGTCTAACACTGTGAAACACTTAAGAACATCATTTCTAACAGTATCCCTAAAGAAAATTTGAAGTTTCATGTGTTTTCAGCTTTGTTTCTATAAACCTTAAACGGAGTGCTTTAAAGTGATTTTCAGCTCGTGTAAGGCCCAAACATGAAAAAGTTGATTCCGGGCTGCGCATTCTAATCTTTTTACAACAATTTCTTTCTTACAACATAGAAACTTCATTTCCAACACAGAAAGTTGAAGAAATCAGCATGTCTAATGTGTTTTCAGCTTGTTTTGTGCAAAAACACGTTTGACCTTGAAAAAGTGACTTTCTTTTGATAAAACACTTTCCCATCAATATTTTCAACATCTAACACTTCCAAATACATAAGAACATAGTAAACTAACAGGAGAAAGAAAGAAAAGTTGAAATTTCATGTGTTTTAGGCTTTTTTTCTGTAAAACTATGTTTGACCTTGAAAAACACAATTTTTGCTGAAAATACACTTTCCCACCAAAATTTTACTGGTCTAACACTGTGAAACACTTAAGAACATCATTTCTAACAGTATCCCTAAAGAAAATTTGAAGTTTCATGTGTTTTCAGCTTTGTTTCTATAAACCTTAAACGGAGTGCTTTAAAGTGATTTTCAGCTCGTGTAAGGCCCAAACATGAAAAAGTTGATTTCGGGCTGCGCATTCTAATCTTTTTACAACAATTTCTTTCTTACAACATAGAAACTTCATTTCCAACACAGAAAGTTGAAGAAATCAGCATGTCTCATGTGTTTTCAGCTTGTTTTGTGCAAAAACACGTTTGACCTTGAAAAAGTGACTTTCTTTTGATAAAACTCTTTCCCATCAATATTTTCAACATCTAACACTTCCAAATACATAAGAACATAGTAAACTAACAGGAGAAAGAAAGAAAAGTAGAAATTTCATGTGTTTTAGGCTTTTTTTCTGTAAAACTATGTTTGACCTTGAAAAACACAATTTTTGCTGAAAATACACTTTCCCACCAAAATTTTACTGGTCTAACACTGTGAAACACTTAAGAACATCATTTCTAACAGTATCCTAAAGAAAATTTGAAGTTTCATGTGTTTTCAGCTTTGTTTCTATAAACCTTAAACGGAGTGCTTTAAAGTGATTTTCAGCTCGTGTAAGGCCCAAACATGAAAAAGTTGATTCCGGGCTGCGCATTCTAATCTTTTTACAACAATTTCTTTCTTACAACATAGAAACTTCATTTCCAACACAGAAAGTTGAAGAAATCAGCATGTCTAATGTGTTTTCAGCTTGTTTTGTGCAAAAACACGTTTGACCTTGAAAAAGTGACTTTCTTTTGATAAAACACTTTCCCATCAATATTTTCAACATCTAACACTTCCAAATACATAAGAACATAGTAAACTAACAGGAGAAAGAAAGAAAAGTAGAAATTTCATGTGTTTTAGGCTTTTTTTCTGTAAAACTATGTTTGACCTTGAAAAACACAATTTTTGCTGAAAATACACTTTCCCACCAAAATTTTACTGGTCTAACACTGTGAAACACTTAAGAACATCATTTCTAACAGTATCCCTAAAGAAAATTTGAAGTTTCATGTGTTTTCAGCTTTGTTTCTATAAACCTTAAACGGAGTGCTTTAAAGTGATTTTCAGCTCGTGTAAGGCCCAAACATGAAAAAGTTGATTCCGGGCTGCGCATTCTAATCTTTTTACAACAATTTCTTTCTTACAACATAGAAACTTCATTTCCAACACAGAAAGTTGAAGAAATCAGCATGTCTCATGTGTTTTCAGCTTGTTTTGTGCAAAAACACGTTTGACCTTGAAAAAGTGACTTTCTTTTGATAAAACACTTTCCCATCAATATTTTCAACATCTAACACTTCCAAATACATAAGAACATAGTAAACTAACAGGAGAAAGAAAGAAAAGTAGAAATTTCATGTGTTTTAGGCTTTTTTTCTGTAAAACTATGTTTGACCTTGAAAAACACAATTTTTGCTGAAAATACACTTTCCACCAAAATTTTACTGGTCTAACACTGTGAAACACTTAAGAACATCATTTCTAACAGTATCCCTAAAGAAAATTTGAAGTTTCATGTGTTTTCAGCTTTGTTTCTATAAACCTTAAACGGAGTGCTTTAAAGTGATTTTCAGCTCGTGTAAGGCCCAAACATGAAAAAGTTGATTCCGGGCTGCGCATTCTAATCTTTTTACAACAATTTCTTTCTTACAACATAGAAACTTCATTTCCAACACAGAAAGTTGAAGAAATCAGCATGTCTCATGTGTTTTCAGCTTGTTTTGTGCAAAAACACGTTTGACCTTGAAAAAGTGACTTTCTTTTGATAAAACACTTTCCCATCAATATTTTCAACATCTAACACTTCCAAATACATAAGAACATAGTAAACTAACAGGAGAAAGAAAGAAAAGTAGAAATTTCATGTGTTTTAGGCTTTTTTTCTGTAAAACTATGTTTGACCTTGAAAAACACAATTTTTGCTGAAAATACACTTTCCCACCAAAATTTTACTGGTCTAACACTGTGAAACACTTAAGAACATCATTTCTAACAGTATCCCTAAAGAAAATTTGAAGTTTCATGTGTTTTCAGCTTTGTTTCTATAAACCTTAAACGGAGTGCTTTAAAGTGATTTTCAGCTCGTGTAAGGCCCAAACATGAAAAAGTTGATTCCGGGCTGCGCATTCTAATCTTTTTACAACAATTTCTTTCTTACAACATAGAAACTTCATTTCCAACACAGAAAGTTGAAGAAATCAGCATGTCTCATGTGTTTTCAGCTTGTTTTGTGCAAAAACACGTTTGACCTTGAAAAAGTGACTTTCTTTTGATAAAACACTTTCCCATCAATATTTTCAACATCTAACACTTCCAAATACATAAGAACATAGTAAACTAACAGGAGAAAGAAAGAAAAGTTGAAATTTCATGTGTTTTAGGCTTTTTTTCTGTAAAACTATGTTTGACCTTGAAAAACACAATTTTTGCTGAAAATACACTTTCCCACCAAAATTTTACTGGTCTAACACTGTGAAACACTTAAGAACATCATTTCTAACAGTATCCCTAAAGAAAATTTGAAGTTTCATGTGTTTTCAGCTTTGTTTCTATAAACCTTAAACGGAGTGCTTTAAAGTGATTTTCAGCTCGTGTAAGGCCCAAACATGAAAAAGTTGATTCCGGGCTGCGCATTCTAATCTTTTTACAACAATTTCTTTCTTACAACATAGAAACTTCATTTCCAACACAGAAAGTTGAAGAAATCAGCATGTCTAATGTGTTTTCAGCTTGTTTTGTGCAAAAACACGTTTGACCTTGAAAAAGTGACTTTCTTTTGATAAAACACTTTCCCATCAATATTTTCAACATCTAACACTTCCAAATACATAAGAACATAGTAAACTAACAGGAGAAAGAAAGAAAAGTAGAAATTTCATGTGTTTTAGGCTTTTTTTCTGTAAAACTATGTTTGACCTTGAAAAACACAATTTTTGCTGAAAATACACTTTCCCACCAAAATTTTACTGGTCTAACACTGTGAAACACTTAAGAACATCATTTCTAACAGTATCCCTAAAGAAAATTTGAAGTTTCATGTGTTTTCAGCTTTGTTTCTATAAACCTTAAACGGAGTGCTTTAAAGTGATTTTCAGCTCGTGTAAGGCCCAAACATGAAAAAGTTGATTCCGGGCTGCGCATTCTAATCTTTTTACAACAATTTCTTTCTTACAACATAGAAACTTCATTTCCAACACAGAAAGTTGAAGAAATCAGCATGTCTCATGTGTTTTCAGCTTGTTTTGTGCAAAAACACGTTTGACCTTGAAAAAGTGACTTTCTTTTGATAAAACACTTTCCCATCAATATTTTCAACATCTAACACTTCCAAATACATAAGAACATAGTAAACTAACAGGAGAAAGAAAGAAAAGTAGAAATTTCATGTGTTTTAGGCTTTTTTTCTGTAAAACTATGTTTGACCTTGAAAAACACAATTTTTGCTGAAAATACACATTCCCACCAAAATTTTACTGGTCTAACACTGTGAAACACTTAAGAACATCATTTCTAACAGTATCCCTAAAGAAAATTTGAAGTTTCATGTGTTTTCAGCTTTGTTTCTATAAACCTTAAACGGAGTGCTTTAAAGTGATTTTCAGCTCGTGTAAGGCCCAAACATGAAAAAGTTGATTCCGGGCTGCGCATTCTAATCTTTTTACAACAATTTCTTTCTTACAACATAGAAACTTCATTTCCAACACAGAAAGTTGAAGAAATCAGCATGTCTCATGTGTTTTCAGCTTGTTTTGTGCAAAAACACGTTTGACCTTGAAAAAGTGACTTTCTTTTGATAAAACACTTTCCCATCAATATTTTCAACATCTAACACTTCCAAATACATAAGAACATAGTAAACTAACAGGAGAAAGAAAGAAAAGTTGCAATTTCATGTGTTTTAGGCTTTTTTTCTGTAAAACTATGTTTGACCTTGAAAAACACAATTTTTGCTGAAAATACACTTTCCCACCAAAATTTTACTGGTCTAACACTGTGAAACACTTAAGAACATCATTTCTAACAGTATCCCTAAAGAAAATTTGAAGTTTCATGTGTTTTCAGCTTTGTTTCTATAAACCTTAAACGGAGTGCTTTAAAGTGATTTTCAGCTCGTGTAAGGCCCAAACATGAAAAAGTTGATTCCGGGCTGCGCATTCTAATCTTTTTACAACAATTTCTTTCTTACAACATAGAAACTTCATTTCCAACACAGAAAGTTGAAGAAATCAGCATGTCTCATGTGTTTTCAGCTTGTTTTGTGCAAAAACACGTTTGACCTTGAAAAAGTGACTTTCTTTTGATAAAACACTTTCCCATCAATATTTTCAACATCTAACACTTCCAAATACATAAGAACATAGTAAACTAACAGGAGAAAGAAAGAAAAGTTGCAATTTCATGTGTTTTAGGCTTTTTTTCTGTAAAACTATGTTTGACCTTGAAAAACACAATTTTTGCTGAAAATACACTTTCCCACCAAAATTTTACTGGTCTAACACTGTGAAACACTTAAGAACATCATTTCTAACAGTATCCCTAAAGAAAATTTGAAGTTTCATGTGTTTTCAGCTTTGTTTCTATAAACCTTAAACGGAGTGCTTTAAAGTGATTTTCAGCTCGTGTAAGGCCCAAACATGAAAAAGTTGATTCCGGGCTGCGCATTCTAATCTTTTTACAACAATTTCTTTCTTACAACATAGAAACTTCATTTCCAACACAGAAAGTTGAAGAAATCAGCATGTCTCATGTGTTTTCAGCTTGTTTTGTGCAAAAACACGTTTGACCTTGAAAAAGTGACTTTCTTTTGATAAAACACTTTCCCATCAATATTTTCAACATCTAACACTTCCAAATACATAAGAACATAGTAAACTAACAGGAGAAAGAAAGAAAAGTAGAAATTTCATGTGTTTTAGGCTTTTTTTCTGTAAAACTATGTTTGACCTTGAAAAACACAATTTTTGCTGAAAATACACTTTCCCACCAAAATTTTACTGGTCTAACACTGTGAAACACTTAAGAACATCATTTCTAACAGTATCCCTAAAGAAAATTTGAAGTTTCATGTGTTTTCAGCTTTGTTTCTATAAACCTTAAACGGAGTGCTTTAAAGTGATTTTCAGCTCGTGTAAGGCCCAAACATGAAAAAGTTGATTCCGGGCTGCGCATTCTAATCTTTTTACAACAATTTCTTTCTTACAACATAGAAACTTCATTTCCAACACAGAAAGTTGAAGAAATCAGCATGTCTCAATGTGTTTTCAGCTTGTTTTGTGCAAAAACACGTTTGACCTTGAAAAAGTGACTTTCTTTTGATAAAACACTTTCCCATCAATATTTTCAACATCTAACACTTCCAAATACATAAGAACATAGTAAACTAACAGGAGAAAGAAAGAAAAGTAGAAATTTCATGTGTTTTAGGCTTTTTTTCTGTAAAACTATGTTTGACCTTGAAAAACACAATTTTTGCTGAAAATACACTTTCCCACCAAAATTTTACTGGTCTAACACTGTGAAACACTTAAGAACATCATTTCTAACAGTATCCCTAAAGAAAATTTGAAGTTTCATGTGTTTTCAGCTTTGTTTCTATAAACCTTAAACGGAGTGCTTTAAAGTGATTTTCAGCTCGTGTAAGGCCCAAACATGAAAAAGTTGATTCCGGACAGCGAATTCTAATCTTTTTACAACGATTTCTTTCTTACAACTTAGAAACTTCATTTCCAATACAGAAAGTTGAAGATTTCAGCATGTCTCACTTGTTTTCAGCTTGTTTTGTGCAAAAACACGTTTGACCTTGAAAAAGTGACAATCTTTGGATAAAACACTTTCCCTTCAACATTTTCAACATCTAACACTTTGAAATACATAAGAACATAGTAAACTAGAAGGAGAAATAAAAGAATGTGAAATTTCATTTGTTTTCGGCCTGTTTTTGCAAAACTATGTTTGACCTTGAAAAACACACTTTTGGCTGAAACTACACTTTTCCATCAAAATTTTGCATGTCCAACACTGTGAAACACTTAAGAACATCATTTCTAGCAGTATCCTTAAAGAAAATTTGAAGTTTCATTTGTTTTTAGCTTTGTTTATGTTGACCTTGAACGGAGTGCTTTAAAGTGATTTTCAGCGCGTGTAAGGCCAAAACATGAAAAAGTTGATTCCGGGCTGCGCATTCTAATCTTTTTACAACAATTTCTTTCTTACAACATAGAAACTTCATTTCCAACACAGAAAGTTGAAGAAATCAGCATGTCTAATGTGTTTTCAGCTTGTTTTGTGCAAAAACACGTTTGACCTTGAAAAAGTGACTTTCTTTTGATAAAACACTTTCCCATCAATATTTTCAACATCTAACACTTCCAAATACATAAGAACATAGTAAACTAACAGGAGAAAGAAAGAAAAGTAGAAATTTCATGTGTTTTAGGCTTTTTTTCTGTAAAACTATGTTTGACCTTGAAAAACACAATTTTTGCTGAAAATACACTTTCCCACCAAAATTTTACTGGTCTAACACTGTGAAACACTTAAGAACATCATTTCTAACAGTATCCCTAAAGAAAATTTGAAGTTTCATGTGTTTTCAGCTTTGTTTCTATAAACCTTAAACGGAGTGCTTTAAAGTGATTTTCAGCTCGTGTAAGGCCCAAACATGAAAAAGTTGATTCCGGGCTGCGCATTCTAATCTTTTTACAACAATTTCTTTCTTACAACATAGAAACTTCATTTCCAACACAGAAAGTTGAAGAAATCAGCATGTCTAATGTGTTTTCAGCTTGTTTTGTGCAAAAACACGTTTGACCTTGAAAAAGTGACTTTCTTTTGATAAAACACTTTCCCATCAATATTTTCAACATCTAACACTTCCAAATACATAAGAACATAGTAAACTAACAGGAGAAAGAAAGAAAAGTAGAAATTTCATGTGTTTTAGGCTTTTTTTCTGTAAAACTATGTTTGACCTTGAAAAACACAATTTTTGCTGAAAATACACTTTCCCACCAAAATTTTACTGGTCTAACACTGTGAAACACTTAAGAACATCATTTCTAACAGTATCCCTAAAGAAAATTTGAAGTTTCATGTGTTTTCAGCTTTGTTTCTATAAACCTTAAACGGAGTGCTTTAAAGTGATTTTCAGCTCGTGTAAGGCCCAAACATGAAAAAGTTGATTCCGGGCTGCGCATTCTAATCTTTTTACAACAATTTCTTTCTTACAACATAGAAACTTCATTTCCAACACAGAAAGTTGAAGAAATCAGCATGTCTCATGTGTTTTCAGCTTGTTTTGTGCAAAAACACGTTTGACCTTGAAAAAGTGACTTTCTTTTGATAAAACTCTTTCCCATCAATATTTTCAACATCTAACACTTCCAAATACATAAGAACATAGTAAACTAACAGGAGAAAGAAAGAAAAGTAGAAATTTCATGTGTTTTAGGCTTTTTTTCTGTAAAACTATGTTTGACCTTGAAAAACACAATTTTTGCTGAAAATACACTTTCCCACCAAAATTTTACTGGTCTAACACTGTGAAACACTTAAGAACATCATTTCTAACAGTATCCCTAAAGAAAATTTGAAGTTTCATGTGTTTTCAGCTTTGTTTCTATAAACCTTAAACGGAGTGCTTTAAAGTGATTTTCAGCTCGTGTAAGGCCCAAACATGAAAAAGTTGATTCCGGGCTGCGCATTCTAATCTTTTTACAACAATTTCCTTCTTACAACATAGAAACTTCATTTCCAACACAGAAAGTTGAAGAAATCAGCATGTCTCATGTGTTTTCAGCTTGTTTTGTGCAAAAACACGTTTGACCTTGAAAAAGTGACTTTCTTTTGATAAAACTCTTTCCCATCAATATTTTCAACATCTAACACTTCCAAATACATAAGAACATAGTAAACTAACAGGAGAAAGAAAGAAAAGTAGAAATTTCATGTGTTTTAGGCTTTTTTTCTGTAAAACTATGTTTGACCTTGAAAAACCCAATTTTTGCTGAAAATACACTTTCCCACCAAAATTTTACTGGTCTAACACTGTGAAACACTTAAGAACATCATTTCTAACAGTATCCCTAAAGAAAATTTGAAGTTTCATGTGTTTTCAGCTTTGTTTCTATAAACCTTAAACGGAGTGCTTTAAAGTGATTTTCAGCTCGTGTAAGGCCCAAACATGAAAAAGTTGATTCCGGGCTGCGCATTCTAATCTTTTTACAACAATTTCCTTCTTACAACATAGAAACTTCATTTCCAACACAGAAAGTTGAAGAAATCAGCATGTCTCATGTGTTTTCAGCTTGTTTTGTGCAAAAACACGTTTGACCTTGAAAAAGTGACTTTCTTTTGATAAAACTCTTTCCCATCAATATTTTCAACATCTAACACTTCCAAATACATAAGAACATAGTAAACTAACAGGAGAAAGAAAGAAAAGTAGAAATTTCATGTGTTTTAGGCTTTTTTTCTGTAAAACTATGTTTGACCTTGAAAAACACAATTTTTGCTGAAAATACACTTTCCCACCAAAATTTTACTGGTCTAACACTGTGAAACACTTAAGAACATCATTTCTAACAGTATCCCTAAAGAAAATTTGAAGTTTCATGTGTTTTCAGCTTTGTTTCTATAAACCTTAAACGGAGTGCTTTAAAGTGATTTTCAGCTCGTGTAAGGCCCAAACATGAAAAAGTTGATTCCGGGCTGCGCATTCTAATCTTTTTACAACAATTTCTTTCTTACAACATAGAAACTTCATTTCCAACACAGAAAGTTGAAGAAATCAGCATGTCTCATGTGTTTTCAGCTTGTTTTGGGCAAAAACACGTTTGACCTTGAAAAAGTGACTTTCTTTTGATAAAACACTTTCCCATCAATATTTTCAACATCTAACACTTCCAAATACATAAGAACATAGTAAACTAACAGGAGAAAGAAAGAAAAGTAGAAATTTCATGTGTTTTAGGCTTTTTTTCTGTAAAACTATGTTTGACCTTGAAAAACACAATTTTTGCTGAAAATACACTTTCCCACCAAAATTTTACTGGTCTAACACTGTGAAACACTTAAGAACATCATTTCTAACAGTATCCCTAAAGAAAATTTGAAGTTTCATGTGTTTTCAGCTTTGTTTCTATAAACCTTAAACGGAGTGCTTTAAAGTGATTTTCAGCTCGTGTAAGGCCCAAACATGAAAAAGTTGATTCCGGGCTGCGCATTCTAATCTTTTTACAACAATTTCCTTCTTACAACATAGAAACTTCATTTCCAACACAGAAAGTTGAAGAAATCAGCATGTCTCATGTGTTTTCAGCTTGTTTTGTGCAAAAACACGTTTGACCTTGAAAAAGTGACTTTCTTTTGATAAAACTCTTTCCCATCAATATTTTCAACATCTAACACTTCCAAATACATAAGAACATAGTAAACTAACAGGAGAAAGAAAGAAAAGTAGAAATTTCATGTGTTTTAGGCTTTTTTTCTGTAAAACTATGTTTGACCTTGAAAAACACAATTTTTGCTGAAAATACACTTTCCCACCAAAATTTTACTGGTCTAACACTGTGAAACACTTAAGAACATCATTTCTAACAGTATCCCTAAAGAAAATTTGAAGTTTCATGTGTTTTCAGCTTTGTTTCTATAAACCTTAAACGGAGTGCTTTAAAGTGATTTTCAGCTCGTGTAAGGCCCAAACATGAAAAAGTTGATTCCGGGCTGCGCATTCTAATCTTTTTACAACAATTTCTTTCTTACAACATAGAAACTTCATTTCCAACACAGAAAGTTGAAGAAATCAGCATGTCTAATGTGTTTTCAGCTTGTTTTGTGCAAAAACACGTTTGACCTTGAAAAAGTGACTTTCTTTTGATAAAACACTTTCCCATCAATATTTTCAACATCTAACACTTCCAAATACATAAGAACATAGTAAACTAACAGGAGAAAGAAAGAAAAGTAGAAATTTCATGTGTTTTAGGCTTTTTTTCTGTAAAACTATGTTTGACCTTGAAAAACACAATTTTTGCTGAAAATACACTTTCCCACCAAAATTTTACTGGTCTAACACTGTGAAACACTTAAGAACATCATTTCTAACAGTATCCCTAAAGAAAATTTGAAGTTTCATGTGTTTTCAGCTTTGTTTCTATAAACCTTAAACGGAGTGCTTTAAAGTGATTTTCAGCTCGTGTAAGGCCCAAACATGAAAAAGTTGATTCCGGGCTGCGCATTCTAATCTTTTTACAACAATTTCTTTCTTACAACATAGAAACTTCATTTCCAACACAGAAAGTTGAAGAAATCAGCATGTCTAATGTGTTTTCAGCTTGTTTTGGGCAAAAACACGTTTGACCTTGAAAAAGTGACTTTCTTTTGATAAAACTCTTTCCCATCAATATTTTCAACATCTACACTTCCAAATACATAAGAACATAGTAAACTAACAGGAGAAAGAAAGAAAAGTAGAAATTTCATGTGTTTTAGGCTTTTTTCTGTAAAACTATGTTTGACCTTGAAAAACACAATTTTTGCTGAAAATACACTTTCCCACCAAAATTTTACTGGTCTAACACTGTGAAACACTTAAGAACATCATTTCTAACAGTATCCCTAAAGAAATTTGACACTTCCAAATACATAAGAACATAGTAAACTAACAGGAGAAAGAAAGAAAAGTAGAAATTTCATGTGTTTTAGGCTTTTTTTCTGTAAAACTATGTTTGACCTTGAAAAACACAATTTTTGCTGAAAATACACTTTCCCACCAAAATTTTACTGGTCTAACACTGTGAAACACTTAAGAACATCATTTCTAACAGTATCCCTAAAGAAAATTTGAAGTTTCATGTGTTTTCAGCTTTGTTTCATAAACCTTAAACGGAGTGCTTTAAAGTGATTTTCAGCTCGTGTAAGGCCCAAACATGAAAAAGTTGATTCCGGGCTGCGCATTCTAATCTTTTTACAACAATTTCTTTCTTACAACATAGAAACTTCATTTCCAACACAGAAAGTTGAAGAAATCAGCATGTCTAATGTGTTTTCAGCTTGTTTTGTGCAAAAACACGTTTGACCTTGAAAAAGTGACTTTCTTTTGATAAAACATCTTTCCCATCAATATTTTCAACATCTAACACTTCCAAATACATAAGAACATAGTAAACTAACAGGAGAAAGAAAGAAAAGTAGAAATTTCATGTGTTTTAGGCTTTTTTTCTGTAAAACTATGTTTGACCTTGAAAAACACAATTTTTGCTGAAAATACACTTTCCCACCAAAATTTTACTGGTCTAACACTGTGAAACACTTAAGAACATCATTTCTAACAGTATCCCTAAAGAAAATTTGAAGTTTCATGTGTTTTAGGCTTTGTTTCTGTAAAACTATGTTTGACCTTGAACGGAGTGCTTTAAAGTGATTTTCAGCGCGTGTAAGGCCCAAACATGAAAAAGTTGATTCCGGACTGCGAATTCTAATCTTTTTACAACCTTTTCTTTCTTACAACATAGAAACTTCATTTCCAACACAGAAAGTTGAAGAATTCAGCATGTCTCATGTGTTTTCAGCTTGTTTTGTGCAAAAACACGTTTGACCTTGAAAAAGTGACAATCTTTTGATAAAACACTTTCCCAACAACATTTTAAACATCTAACACTTGGAAATACATAAGAACATCCTAAACTAAAAGGAGAAATAAAGAGAATTTGAAATTTCATGTGTTTTAGGCCTTTTTTCTGTAAAACGAAGTTTGACCTTGAAAAACACATTTTCTCCTAAAACTACACTTTTCCATCAAAATTTTACATGTCTAACACTGTGAAACACTTAAGAACATCATTTCTAGCAGTATCCTTAAAGAAAATTTGAAGTTTCATGTGTTTTCAGCTTTGTTTCTATAAACCTTAAACGGAGTGCTTTAAAGTGATTTTCAGCTCGTGTAAGGCCCAAACATGAAAAAGTTGATTCCGGGCTGCGCATTCTAATCTTTTTACAACAATTTCTTTCTTACAACATAGAAACTTCATTTCCAACACAGAAAGTTGAAGAAATCAGCATGTCTAATGTGTTTTCAGCTTGTTTTGTGCAAAAACACGTTTGACCTTGAAAAAGTGACTTCTTTTGATAAAACACTTTCCCATCAATATTTTCAACATCTAACACTTCCAAATACATAAGAACATAGTAAACTAACAGGAGAAAGAAAGAAAAGTAGAAATTTCATGTGTTTTAGGCTTTTTTTCTGTAAAACTATGTTTGACC
This sequence comes from Denticeps clupeoides, assembly GCF_900700375.1. Taxonomy (NCBI): domain Eukaryota; kingdom Metazoa; phylum Chordata; class Actinopteri; order Clupeiformes; family Denticipitidae; genus Denticeps; species Denticeps clupeoides. The sequence continues at coordinate 310,588 of NW_021629815.1, read as the reverse complement.
TTGAAAAACACAATTTTTGCTGAAAATACACTTTCCCACCAAAATTTTACTGGTCTAACACTGTGAAACACTTAAGAACATCATTTCTAGCAGTATCCTTAAAGAAAATTTGAACTTTCATTGGTTTTTAGCTTTGTTTCTGTCAAATTATGTTAGACCTTGAACGGAGTGCTTTAAAGTGATTTTCAGCGCGTGTAAGGCCCAAACATGAAAAAGTTGATTCCGGACTGCGAATTCTAATCTTTTTACAACCTTTTCTTTCTTACAACATAGAAACTTCATTTCCAACACAGAAAGTTGAAGAATTCAGCATGTCTCATGTGTTTTCAGCTTGTTTTGTGCAAAAACACGTTTGACCTTGAAAAAGTGACAATCTTTTGATAAAACACTTTCCCATCAACATTTTAAACATCTAACACTTGGAAATACATAGGAACATCCTAAACTAAAAGGAGAAATAAAGAGAATTTGAAATTTCATGTGTTTTAGGCCTTTTTTCTGTAAAACGAAGTTTGACCTTGAAAAACACATTTTCTCCTAAAACTACACTTTTCCATCAAAATTTTACATGTCTAACACTGTGAAACACTTTAGAACATCATTTCTAGCAGTATCCTTAAAGAAAATTGAACTTTCATTGGTTTTTAGCTTTGTTTCTGTCAAATTATGTTAGACCTTGAACGGAGTGCTTTAAAGTGATTTTCAGCGTGTGTAAGGCCCAAACATGAAAAAGTTGATTCCGGACTGCGAATTCTAATCTTTTTACAACCTTTTCTTTCTTACAACATAGAAACTTCATTTCCAACACAGAAAGTTGAAGAACTCAGCATGTCTCATGTGTTTTCAGCTTGTTTTGTGCAAAAACACGTTTGACCTTGAAAAAGTGACAATCTTTTGATAAAACACTTTCCCATCAACATTTTAAACATCTAACACTTGGAAATATATAAGAACATCCTAAACTAAAAGGAGAAATAAAGAGAATTTGAAATTTCATGTGTTTTAGGCCTTTTTTCTGTAAAACGAAGTTTGACCTTGAAAAACACATTTTCTCCTAAAACTACACTTTTCCATCAAAATTTTACATGTCTAACACTGTGAAACACTTAAGAACATCATTTCTAACAGTATCCCTAAAGAAAATTTGAAGTTTCATGTGTTTTCAGCTTTGTTTCTATAAACCTTAAACGGAGTGCTTTAAAGTGATTTTCAGCTCGTGTAAGGCCCAAACATGAAAAAGTTGATTCCGGGCTGCGCATTCTAATCTTTTTACAACAATTTCTTTCTTACAACATAGAAACTTCATTTCCAACACAGAAAGTTGAAGAATCAGCATGTCTCATGTGTTTTCAGCTTGTTTTGTGCAAAAACACGTTTGACCTTGAAAAAGTGACTTTCTTTTGATAAAACACTTTCCCATCAATATTTTCAACATCTAACACTTGCAAATACATAAGAACATAGTAAACTAACAGGAGAAAGAAAGAAAAGTAGAAATTTCATGTGTTTTAGGCTTTTTTTCTGTAAAACTATGTTTGACCTTGAAAAACACAATTTTTGCTGAAAATACACTTTCCCATCAAAATTTTACATGTCTAACACTGTGAAACACTTAAGAACATCATTTCTAGCAGTATCCTTAAAGAAAATTTGAACTTTCATTGGTTTTTAGCTTTGTTTCTGTCAAATTATGTTAGACCTTGAACGGAGTGCTTTAAAGTGATTTTCAGCGCGTGTAAGGCCCAAACATGAAAAAGTTGATTCCGGACTGCGAATTCTAATCTTTTTACAACCTTTTCTTTCTTACAACATAGAAACTTCATTTCCAACTCAGAAAGTTGAAGAATTCAGCATGTCTCATGTGTTTTCAGCTTGTTTTGTGCAAAAACACGTTTGACCTTGAAAAAGTGACAATCTTTTGATAAAACACTTTCCCATCAACATTTTAAACATCTAACACTTGGAAATACATAAGAACATCCTAAACTAAAAGGAGAAATAAAGAGAATTTGAAATTTCATGTGTTTTAGGCCTTTTTTCTGTAAAACGAAGTTTGACCTTGAAAAACACATTTTCTCCTAAAACTACACTTTTCCATCAAACTTTTACATGTCTAACACTGTGAAACACTTAAGAACATCATAAGAACATCATAAAACACTTTCCCATCAACATTTTAAACATCTAACACTTGGAAATACATAAGAACATCCTAAACTAAAAGGAGAAATAAAGAGAATTTGAAATTTCATGTGTTTTAGGCCTTTTTTCTGTAAAACGATGTTTGACCTTGAAAAACACATTTTCTCCTAAAACTACACTTTTCCATCGAAATTTTACATGTCTAACACTGTGAAACACTTAAGAACATCATTTCTAGCAGTATCCTTAAAGAGAATTTGAACTTTCATTTGTTTTTAGCTTTGTTTCTGTAAAATTATGTTTGACCTTGAACGGAGTGCTTTAAAGTGATTTTCAGCGCGTGTAAGGCCCAAACATGAAAAAGTTGATTCTGGACTACGAATTCTAATCTTTTTACAACCTTTTCTTTCTTACAACATAGAAACTTCATTTCCAACACAGAAAGTTGAAGAACTCAGCATGTCTCATGTGTTTTCAGCTTGTTTTGTGCAAAAACACGTTTGACCTTGAAAAAGTGACAATCTTTTGATAAAACACTTTCCCATCAACATTTTAAACATCTAACACTTGGAAATACATAAGAACATCCTAAACTAAAAGGAGAAATAAAGAGAATTTGAAATTTCATGTGTTTTAGGCCTTTTTCTGTAAAACGAAGTTTGACCTTGAAAAACACATTTACATTTTCTCCTAAAACTACACTTTTCCATCAAAATTTTACATGTCTAACACTGTGAAACACTTAAGAACATCATTTCTAGCAGTATCCTTAAAGAAAATTTGAACTTTCATTGGTTTTTAGCTTTGTTTCTGTCAAATTATGTTTGACCTTGAACGGAGTGCTTTAAAGTGATTTTCAGCGCGTGTAAGGCCCAAACATGAAAAAGTTGATTCCGGACTGCGAATTCTAATCTTTTTACAACCTTTTCTTTCTTACAACATAGAAAGTTCATTTCCAACACAGAAAGTTGAAGAATTCAGCATGTCTCATGTGTTTTCAGCTTGTTTTGTGCAAAAACACGTTTGACCTTGAAAAAGTGACAATCTTTGGATAAAACACTTTCCCATCAACATTTTAAACATCTAACACTTGGAAATACATAAGAACATCCTAAACTAAAAGGAGAAATAAAGAGAATTTGAAATTTCATGTGTTTTAGGCCTTTTTTCTGTAAAACGAAGTTTGACCTTGAAAAACACATTTTCTCCTAAAACTACACTTTTCCATCAAAATTTTACATGTCTAACACTGTGAAACACTTAAGAACATCATTTCTAGCAGTATCCTTAAAGAAAATTTGAACTTTCATTGGTTTTTAGCTTTGTTTCTGTCAAATTATGTTAGACCTTGAACGGAGTGCTTTAAAGTGATTTTCAGCGTGTGTAAGGCCCAAACATGAAAAAGTTGATTCCGGACTGCGAATTCTAATGTTTTTACAACCTTTTCTTTCTTACAACATAGAAACTTCATTTCCAACTACAGAAAGTTGAAGAATTCAGCATGTCTCATGTGTTTTCAGCTTGTTTTGTGCAAAAACACGTTTGACCTTGAAAAAGTGACAATCTTTTGATAAAACACTTTCCCATCAACATTTTAAACATCTAACACTTGGAAATACATAGGAACATCCTAAACTAAAAGGAGAAATAAAGAGAATTTGAAATTTCATGTGTTTTAGGCCTTTTTTCTGTAAAACGAAGTTTGACCTTGAAAAACACATTTTCTCCTAAAACTACACTTTTCCATCAAAATTTTACATGTCTAACACTGTGAAACACTTAAGAACATCATTTCTAGCAGTATCCTTAAAGAAAATTTGAACTTTCATTGGTTTTTAGCTTTGTTTCTGTCAAATTATGTTAGACCTTGAACGGAGTGCTTTAAAGTGATTTTCAGCGCGTGTAAGGCCCAAACATGAAAAAGTTGATTCCGGACTGCGAATTCTAATCTTTTTACAACCATTTCTTTCTTACAACATAGAAACTTCATTTCCAACACAGAAAGTTGAAGAATTCAGCATGTCTCATGTGTTTTCAGCTTGTTTTGTGCAAAAACACGTTTGACCTTGAAAAAGTGACAATCTTTTGATAAAACACTTTCCCATCAACATTTTAAACATCTAACACTTGGAAATACATAAGAACATCCTAAACTAAAAGGAGAAATAAAGAAAATTTGAAATTTCATGTGTTTTAGGCTTTTTTTCTGTAAAACTATGTTTGACCTTGAAAAACACAATTTTTGCTGAAAATACACTTTCCCACCAAAATTTTACTGGTCTAACACTGTGAAACACTTAAGAACATCATTTCTAACAGTATCCCTAAAGAAAATTTGAAGTTTCATGTGTTTTCAGCTTTGTTTCTATAAACCTTAAACGGAGTGCTTTAAAGTGATTTTCAGCTCGTGTAAGGCCCAAACATGAAAAAGTTGATTCCGGGCTGCGCATTCTAATCTTTTTACAACAATTTCTTTCTTACAACATAGAAACTTCATTTCCAACACAGAAAGTTGAAGAAATCAGCATGTCTAATGTGTTTTCAGCTTGTTTTGGGCAAAAACACGTTTGACCTTGAAAAAGTGACTTTCTTTTGATAAAACTCTTTCCCATCAATATTTTCAACATCTAACACTTCCAAATACATAAGAACATAGTAAACTAACAGGAGAAAGAAAGAAAAGTAGAAATTTCATGTGTTTTAGGCTTTTTTTCTGTAAAACTATGTTTGACCTTGAAAAACACAATTTTTGCTGAAAATACACTTTCCCACCAAAATTTTACTGGTCTAACACTGTGAAACACTTAAGAACATCATTTCTAACAGTATCCCTAAAGAAAATTTGAAGTTTCATGTGTTTTCAGCTTTGTTTCTATAAACCTTAAACGGAGTGCTTTAAAGTGATTTTCAGCTCGTGTAAGGCCCAAACATGAAAAAGTTGATTCCGGGCTGCGCATTCTAATCTTTTTACAACAATTTCTTTCTTACAACATAGAAACTTCATTTCCAACACAGAAAGTTGAAGAAATCAGCATGTCTAATGTGTTTTCAGCTTGTTTTGTGCAAAAACACGTTTGACCTTGAAAAAGTGACTTTCTTTTGATAAAACACTTTCCCATCAATATTTTCAACATCTAACACTTCCAAATACATAAGAACATCCTAAACTAAAAGGAGAAAGAAATAGAATTTGAAATTTCATGTGTTTTAGGCCTTTTTTCTGTAAAACGATGTTTGACCTTGAAAAACACATTTTCTCCTAAAACTACACTTTTCCATCAAAATTTTACATGTCTAACACTGTGAAACACTTAAGAACATCATTTCTAGCAGTATCCTTAAAGAAAATTTGAACTTTCATTTGTTTTTAGCTTTGTTTCTGTAAAATTATGTTTGACCTTGAACGGAGTGCTTTAAAGTGATTTTCAGCGCGTGTAAGGCCCAAACATGAAAAAGTTGATTCCGGACTGCGAATTCAAATTTTTTTACAACCTTTTCTTTCTTACAACATAGAAAGTTCATTTCCAACACAGAAAGTTGAAGAATTCAGCATGTCTCATGTGTTTTCAGCTTGTTTTGTGCAAAAACACGTTTGACCTTGAAAAAGTGACTTTCTTTTGATAAAACACTTTCCCATCAACATTTTAAACATCTAACACTTCCAAATACATAAGAACATAGTAAACTAACAGGAGAAAGAAAGAAAAGTAGAAATTTCATGTGTTTTAGGCTTTTTTTTCTGTAAAACTATGTTTGACCTTGAAAAACACAATTTTTGCTGAAAATACACTTTCCCACCAAAATTTTACTGGTCTAACACTGTGAAACACTTAAGAACATCATTTCTAACAGTATCCCTAAAGAAAATTTGAAGTTTCATGTGTTTTCAGCTTTGTTTCTATAAACCTTAAACGGAGTGCTTTAAAGTGATTTTCAGCTCGTGTAAGGCCCAAACATGAAAAAGTTGATTCCGGGCTGCGCATTCTAATCTTTTTACAACAATTTCTTTCTTACAACATAGAAACTTCATTTCCAACACAGAAAGTTGAAGAAATCAGCATGTCTAATGTGTTTTCAGCTTGTTTTGTGCAAAAACACGTTTGACCTTGAAAAAGTGACTTTCTTTTGATAAAACACTTTCCCATCAATATTTTAAACATCTAACACTTCCAAATACATAAGAACATAGTAAACTAAAAGGAGAAATAAAGAGAATTTGAAATTTCATGTGTTTTAGGCCTTTTTTCTGTAAAACGAAGTTTGACCTTGAAAAACACATTTTCTCCTAAAACTACACTTTTCCATCAAAATTTTACATGTCTAACACTGTGAAACACTTAAGAACATCATTTCTAGCAGTATCCTTAAAGAAAATTTGAACTTTCATTGGTTTTTAGCTTTGTTTCTGTCAAATTATGTTAGACCTTGAACGGAGTGCTTTAAAGTGATTTTCAGCGCGTGTAAGGCCCAAACATGAAAAAGTTGATTCCGGACTGCGAATTCTAATCTTTTTACAACCTTTTCTTTCTTACAACATAGAAACTTCATTTCCAACACAGAAAGTTGAAGAATTCAGCATGTCTCATGTGTTTTCAGCTTGTTTTGTGCAAAAACACGTTTGACCTTGAAAAAGTGACAATCTTTTGATAAAACACTTTCCCATCAATATTTTCAACATCTAACACTTCCAAATACATAAGAACATAGTAAACTAACAGGAGAAAGAAAGAAAAGTAGAAATTTCATGTGTTTTAGGCTTTTTTTCTGTAAAACTATGTTTGACCTTGAAAAACACAATTTTTGCTGAAAATACACTTTCCCACCAAAATTTTACTGGTCTAACACTGTGAAACACTTAAGAACATCATTTCTAACAGTATCCCTAAAGAAAATTTGAAGTTTCATGTGTTTTCAGCTTTGTTTCTATAAACCTTAAACGGAGTGCTTTAAAGTGATTTTCAGCTCGTGTAAGGCCCAAACATGAAAAAGTTGATTCCGGGCTGCGCATTCTAATCTTTTTACAACAATTTCTTTCTTACAACATAGAAACTTCATTTCCAACACAGAAAGTTGAAGAAATCAGCATGTCTCATGTGTTTTCAGCTTGTTTTGTGCAAAAACACGTTTGACCTTGAAAAAGTGACAATCTTTTGATAAAACACTTTCCCATCAACATTTTAAACATCTAACACATTGAAATACATAAGAACATATGAAACTAAAGGAGAAATAAAGAGAATTTGAAATTTCATGTGTTTTAGGCCTTTTTTCTGTAAAACGAAGTTTGACCTTGAAAAACACATTTTCTCCTAAAACTACACTTTTCCATCAAAATTTTACATGTCTAACACTGTGAAACACTTAAGAACATCATTTCTAGCAGTATCCTTAAAGAAAATTTGAACTTTCATTGGTTTTTAGCTTTGTTTCTGTCAAATTATGTTAGACCTTGAACGGAGTGCTTTAAAGTGATTTTCAGCGCGTGTAAGGCCCAAACATGAAAAAGTTGATTCCGGACTGCGAATTCTAATGTTTTTACAACCTTTTCTTTCTTACAACATAGAAACTTCATTTCCAACACAGAAAGTTGAAGAATTCAGCATGTCTCATGTGTTTTCAGCTTGTTTTGTGCAAAAACACGTTTGACCTTGAAAAAGTGACAATCTTTTGATAAAACACTTTCCCATCAACATTTTAAACATCTAACACTTGGAAATACATAAGAACATCCTAAACTAAAGGAGAAATAAAGAGAATTTGAAATTTCATGTGTTTTAGGCCTTTTTTCTGTAAAACGAAGTTTGACCTTGAAAAACACATTTTCTCCTAAAACTACACTTTTCCATCAAAATTTTACATGTCTAACACTGTGAAACACTTAAGAACATCATTTCTAGCAGTATCCTTAAAGAAAATTTGAACTTTCATTGGTTTTTAGCTTTGTTTCTGTCAAATTATGTTAGACCTTGAACGGAGTGCTTTAAAGTGATTTTCAGCACGTGTAAGGCCCAAACATGAAAAAGTTGATTCCGGACTGCGAATTCTAATCTTTTTACAACCTTTTCTTTCTTACAACATAGAAACTTCATTTCCAACACAGAAAGTTGAAGAATTCAGCATGTCTCATGTGTTTTCAGCTTGTTTTGTGCAAAAACACGTTTGACCTTGAAAAAGTGACAATCTTTTGATAAAACACTTTCCCATCAACATTTTAAACATCTAACACTTGGAAATATATAAGAACATCCTAAACTAAAAGGAGAAATAAAGAGAATTTGAAATTTCATGTGTTTTAGGCCTTTTTTCTGTAAAACGAAGTTTGACCTTGAAAAACACATTTTCTCCTAAAACTACACTTTTCCATCAAAATTTTACATGTCTAACACTGTGAAACACTTAAGAACATCATTTCTAGCAGTATCCTTAAAGAAAATTTGAACTTTCATTGGTTTTTAGCTTTGTTTCTGTCAAATTATGTTAGACCTTGAACGGAGTGCTTTAAAGTGATTTTCAGCGCGTGTAAGGCCCAAACATGAAAAAGTTGATTCCGGACTGCGAATTCTAATCTTTTTACAACCTTTTCTTTCTTACAACATAGAAACTTCATTTCCAACTACAGAAAGTTGAAGAATTCAGCATGTCTCATGTGTTTTCAGCTTGTTTTGTGCAAAAACACGTTTGACCTTGAAAAAGTGACAATCTTTTGATAAAACACTTTCCCATCAACATTTTAAACATCTAACACTTGGAAATACATAAGAACATCCTAAACTAAAAGGAGAAATAAAGAGAATTTGAAATTTCATGTGTTTTAGGCCTTTTTTCTGTAAAACGAAGTTTGACCTTGAAAAACACATTTTCTCCTAAAACTACACTTTTCCATCAAAATTTTACATGTCTAACACTGTGAAACACTTAAGAACATCATTTCTAGCAGTATCCTTAAAGAAAATTTGAACTTTCATTGGTTTTTAGCTTTGTTTCTGTCAAATTATGTTAGACCTTGAACGGAGTGCTTTAAAGTGATTTTCAGCGCGTGTAAGGCCAAAACATGAATAAGTTGATTCCGGATTGCAATTTCTAATCTTTTTACAACCTTTTCCTTCTTACAACATAGAAAGTTCATTTCCAACACAGAAAGTTGAAGAATTCAGCATGTCTCATGTGTTTTCAGCTTGTTTTGTGCAAAAACACGTTTGACCTTGAAAAAGTGACAATCTTTTGATAAAACACTTTCCCATCAACATTTTAAACATCTAACACTTGGAAATACATAAGAACATCCTAAACTAACAGGAGAAATAAAGAAATTTGAAATTTCATGTGTTTTAGGCCTTTTTTCTGTAAAACTAAGTTTGACCTTGAAAAACACATTTTCTCCTAAAACTACACTTTTCCATCAAAATTTTACATGTCTAACACTGTGAAACACTTAAGAACATCATTTCTAGCAGTATCCTTAAAGAAAATTTGAACGTTTCATTGGTTTTTAGCTTTGTTTCTGTCAATATGTAGACCTTGAACGGAGTGCTTTAAAGTGATTTTCAGCTCGTGTAAGGCCCAAACATGAAAAAGTTGATTCCGGATTGCAAATTCTAATCTTTTTACAACCATTTCTTTCTTACAACATAGAAACTTCATTTCCAACACAGAAAGTTGAAGAATTCAGCATGTCTCATGTGTTTTCAGCTTGTTTTGTGCAAAAACACGTTTGACCTTGAAAAAGTGACAATTTTTAATAAAACACATTCCCGTCAACATTTTAAACATCTAACATTTGGAAATACATAAGAACATCCTAAACTAAAAGGAGAAATAGGGAGAGTTTAAAATTTCATGTGTTTTAGGTCTTTTTTCTGTAAAACGATGTTTGACCTTGAAAAACACATTTTCTCCTAAAACTACACTTTTCCATCAAAATTTTACATGTCTAACACTGTGAAACACTTAAGAACATCATTTCTAGCAGTATCCTTAAAGAAAATTTGAACTTTCATTGGTTTTTAGCTTTGATTCTGTAAAATTATGTTTGACCTTGAACGGAGTGCTTTAAAGTGATTTTCAGCGCGTGTAAGGCCCAAACATGAAAAAGTTGATTCCGGACTGTGAATTCTAATCTTTTTACAACCTTTTCTTTCTTACAACATAGAAACTTCATTTCCAACACAGAAAGTTGAAGAATTCAGCATGTCTCATGTGTTTTCAGCTTGTTTTGTGCAAAAACACGTTTGACCTTGAAAAAGTGACAATCTTTTGATAAAACACTTTCCCATCAATATTTTCAACATCTAACACTTCCAAATACATAAGAACATAGTAAACTAACAGGAGAAAGAAAGAAAAGTAGAAATTTCATGTGTTTTAGGCTTTTTTTTCTGTAAAACTATGTTTGACCTTGAAAAACACAATTTTTGCTGAAAATACACTTTCCCACCAAAATTTTACTGGTCTAACACTGTGAAACACTTAAGAACATCATTTCTAACAGTATCCCTAAAGAAAATTTGAAGTTTCATGTGTTTTCAGCTTTGTTTCTATAAACCTTAAACGGAGTGCTTTAAAGTGATTTTCAGCTCGTGTAAGGCCCAAACATGAAAAAGTTGATTCCGGGCTGCGCATTCTAATCTTTTTACAACAATTTCTTTCTTACAACATAGAAACTTCATTTCCAACACAGAAAGTTGAAGAAATCAGCATGTCTAATGTGTTTTCAGCTTGTTTTGTGCAAAAACACGTTTGACCTTGAAAAAGTGACTTTCTTTTGATAAAACACTTTCCCATCAATATTTTCAACATCTAACACTTCCAAACACTTTTCCATCAAAATTTTACATGTCTAACACTGTGAAACACTTAAGAACATCATTTCTAGCAGTATCCTTAAAGAAAATTTGAATTTTCATTGGTTTTTAGCTTTGTTTCTATCAAATTATGTTAGACCTTGAACGGAGTGCTTTAAAGTGATTTTCAGCGCTGTGTAAGGCCCAAACATGAAAAAGTTGATTCCGGACTGCGAATTCTAATCTTTTTACAACCTTTTCTTTCTTACAACATAGAAACTTCATTTCCAACACAGAAAGTTGAAGAATTCAGCATGTCTCATGTGTTTTCAGCTTGTTTTGTGCAAAAACACGTTTGACCTTGAAAAAGTGACAATCTTTTGATAAAACACTTTCCCATCAACATTTTAAACATCTAACACTTGGAAATACATAAGAACATCCTAAACTAAAAGGAGAAATAAAGAGAATTTGAAATTTCATGTGTTTTAGGCCTTTTTTCTGTAAAACGAAGTTTGACCTTGAAAAACACATTTTCTCCTAAAACTACACTTTTCCATCAAAATTTTACATGTCTAACACTGTGAAACACTTAAGAACATCATTTCTAGCAGTATCCTTAAAGAAAATTTGAACTTTCATTGGTTTTTAGCTTTGTTTCTGTCAAATTATGTTAGACCTTGAACGGAGTGCTTTAAAGTGATTTTCAGCGCGTGTAAGGCCCAAACATGAAAAAGTTGATTCCGGACTGCGAATTCTAATCTTTTTACAACCTTTTCTTTCTTACAACATAGAAACTTCATTTCCAACACAGAAAGTTGAAGAATTCAGCATGTCTCATGTGTTTTCAGCTTGTTTTGTGCAAAAACATGTTTGACCTTGAAAAAGTGACAATCTTTTGATAAAACACTTTCCCATCAACATTTTAAACATCTAACACTTGGAAATACATAAGAACATCCTAAACTAAAAGGAGAAATAAAGAGAATTTGAAATTTCATGTGTTTTAGGCCTTTTTTCTGTAAAACGAAGTTTGACCTTGAAAAACACATTTTCTCCTAAAACTACACTTTTCCATCAAAATTTTACATGTCTAACACTGTGAAACACTTAAGAACATCATTTCTAGCAGTATCCTTAAAGAAAATTTGAACTTTCATTGGTTTTTAGCTTTGTTTCTGTCAAATTATGTTAGACCTTGAACGGAGTGCTTTAAAGTGATTTTCAGCGCGTGTAAGGCCCAAACATGAAAAAGTTGATTCCGGACTGCGAATTCTAATCTTTTTACAACCTTTTCTTTCTTACAACATAGAAACTTCATTTCCAACACAGAAAGTTGAAGAATTCAGCATGTCTCATGTGTTTTCAGCTTGTTTTGTGCAAAAACACGTTTGACCTTGAAAAAGTGACAATCTTTTGATAAAACACTTTCCCATCAACATTTTAAACATCTAACACTTGGAAATACATAAGAACATCCTAAACTAAAAGGAGAAATAAAGAGAATTTGAAATTTCATGTGTTTTAGGCCTTTTTTCTGTAAAACGAAGTTTGACCTTGAAAAACACATTTTCTCCTAAAACTACACTTTTCCATCAAAATTTTACATGTCTAACACTGTGAAACACTTAAGAACATCATTTCTAGCAGTATCCTTAAAGAAAATTTGAACTTTCATTGCTTTTTAGCTTTGTTTCTGTCAAATTATGTTAGACCTTGAACGGAGTGCTTTAAAGTGATTTTCAGCGCGTGTAAGGCCCAAACATGAAAAAGTTGATTCCGGACTGCGAATTTTAATCTTTTTACAACCTTTTCTTTCTTACAACATAGAAACTTCATTTCCAACACAGAAAGTTGAAGAACTCAGCATGTCTCGTGTGTTTTCAGCTAGTTTTGTGCAAAAACACGTTTGACCTTGAAAAAGTGACAATCTTTTGATAAAACACTTTCCCATCAACATTTTAAACATCTAACACTTGGAAATACATAAGACCATCCTAAACCAAAAGGGGAAATAAAGAGAATTTGAAATTTCATGTGTTTTAGGCCTTTTTTTCTGTAAAACGAAGTTTGACCTTGACAAACACATTTTCTCCTAAAACTACACTTTTCCATCAAAATTTTACATGTCTAACACTGTGAAACACTTAAGAACATCATAAGAACATCATAAAACACTTTCCCATCAACATTTTAAACATCTAACACTTGGAAATACATAAGAACATCCTAAACTAAAAGGAGAAATAAAGAGAATTTGAAATTTCATGTGCTTTAGGCCTTTTTTCTGTAAAAGATGTTTGACCTTGAAAAACACATTTTCTCCTATAACTACACTTTTCCATCGAAATTTTACATGTCTAACACTGTGAAACACTTAAGAACATCATTTCTAGCAGTATCCTTAAAGAAAATTTGAACTTTCATTGGTTTTTAGCTTTGTTTCTGTCAAATTATGTTAGACCTTGAACGGAGTGCTTTAAAGTGATTTTCAGCGCGTGTAAGGCCCAAACATGAAAAAGTTGATTCCGGACTGCGAATTCTAATCTTTTTACAACCTTTTCTTTCTTACAACATAGAAACTTCATTTCCAACACAGAAAGTTGAAGAATTCAGCATGTCTCATGTGTTTTCAGCTTGTTTTGTGCAAAAACACGTTTGACCTTGAAAAAGTGACAATCTTTTGATAAAACACTTTCCCATCAACATTTTAAACATCTAACACTTGGAAATACATAAGAACATCCTAAACTAAAAGGAGAAATAAAGAGAATTTGAAATTTCATGTGTTTTAGGCCTTTTTTCTGTAAAACGAAGTTTGACCTTGAAAACATTTTCTCCTAAAACTACACTTTTCCATCAAAATTTTACATGTCTAACACTGTGAAACACTTAAGAACATCATTTCTAACAGTATCCTTAAAGAAAATTTGAACTTTCATTGGTTTTTAGCTTTGTTTCTATAAATTATGTTAGACCTTGAACGGAGTGCTTTAAAGTGATTTTCAGCTCGTGTAAGGCCCAAACATGAAAAAGTTGATTCCGGGACTGCGAATTCTAATCTTTTTACAACACTTTTCTTTCTTACAACATAGAAACTTCATTTCCAACACAGAAAGTTGAAGAATTCAGCATGTCTCATGTGTTTTCAGCTTGTTTTGTGCAAAAACACGTTTGACCTTGAAAAAGTGACAATCTTTTGATAAAACACTTTCCCATCAACATTTTAAACATCTAACACTTGGAAATACATAAGACCATCCTAAACTAAAAGGAGAAATAAAGAGAATTTGAAATTTCATGTGTTTTAGGCCTTTTTTCTGTAAAACGAAGTTTGACCTTGAAAAACACATTTTCTCCTAAAACTACACTTTTCCATCAAAATTTTACATGTCTAACACTGTGAAACACTTAAGAACATCATTTCTAGCAGTATCCTTAAAGAAAATTTGAACTTTCATTGGTTTTTAGCTTTGTTTCTGTCAAATTATGTTAGACCTTGAACGGAGTGCTTTAAAGTGATTTTCAGCGCGTGTAAGGCCCAAACATGAAAAAGTTGATTCCGGACTGCGAATTCTAATCTTTTTACAACCTTTTCTTTCTTACAACATAGAAACTTCATTTCCAACACAGAAAGTTGAAGAACTCAGCATGTCTCATGTGTTTTCAGCTTGTTTTGTGCAAAAACACGTTTGACCTTGAAAAAGTGACAATCTTTTGATAAAACACTTTCCCATCAACATTTTAAACATCTAACACTTGGAAATACATAAGAACATCCTAAACCAAAAGGGGAAATAAAGAGAATTTGAAATTTCATGTGTTTTAGGCCTTTTTTCTGTAAAACGAAGTTTGACCTTGACAAACACATTTTCTCCTAAAACTACACTTTTCCATCAAAATTTTACATGTCTAACACTGTGAAACACTTAAGAACATCATAAGAACATCATAAAACACTTTCCCATCAACATTTTAAACATCTAACACTTGGAAATACATAAGAACATCCTAAACTAAAAGGAGAAATAAAGAGAATTTGAAATTTCATGTGTTTTAGGCCTTTTTTCTGTAAAACGATGTTTGACCTTGAAAAACACATTTTCTCCTAAAACTACACTTTTCCATCAAAATTTTACATGTCTAACACTGTGAAACACTTAAGAACATCATTTCTAGCAGTATCCTTAAAGAAAATTTGAACTTTCATTGGTTTTTAGCTTTGTTTCTGTCAAATTATGTTAGACCTTGAACGGAGTGCTTTAAAGTGATTTTCAGCGCGTGTAAGGCCCAAACATGAAAAAGTTGATTCCGGACTGCGAATTCTAATCTTTTTACAACCTTTTCTTTCTTACAACATAGAAACTTCATTTCCAACTCAGAAAGTTGAAGAATTCAGCATGTCTCATGTGTTTTCAGCTTGTTTTGTGCAAAAACATGTTTGACCTTGAAAAAGTGACAATCTTTTGATAAAACACTTTCCCATCAACATTTTAAACATCTAACACTTGGAAATACATAAGAACATCCTAAACTAAAAGGAGAAATAAAGAGAATTTGAAATTTCATGTGTTTTAGGCCTTTTTTCTGTAAAACGAAGTTTGACCTTGAAAAACACATTTTCTCCTAAAACTACACTTTTCCATCAAAATTTTACATGTCTAACACTGTGAAACACTTAAGAACATCATTTCTAGCAGTATCCTTAAAGAAAATTTGAACTTTCATTGGTTTTTAGCTTTGTTTCTGTCAAATTATGTTAGACCTTGAACGGAGTGCTTTAAAGTGATTTTCAGCGCGTGTAAGGCCCAAACATGAAAAAGTTGATTCCGGACTGCGAATTCTAATCTTTTTACAACCTTTTCTTTCTTACAACATAGAAAGTTCATTTCCAACACAGAAAGTTGAAGAATTCAGCATGTCTCATGTGTTTTCAGCTTGTTTTGTGCAAAAACACGTTTGACCTTGAAAAAGTGACAATCTTTTGATAAAACACTTTCCCATCAACATTTTAAACATCTAACACTTGGAAATACATAAGAACATCCTAAACTAAAAGGAGAAATAAAGAGAATTTGAAATTTCATGTGTTTTAGGCCTTTTTTCTGTAAAACGAAGTTTGACCTTGAAAAACACATTTTCTCCTAAAACTACACTTTTCCATCAAAATTTTACATGTCTAACACTGTGAAACACTTAAGAACATCATTTCTAGCAGTATCCTTAAAGAAAATTTGAACTTTCATTGGTTTTTAGCTTTGTTTCTGTCAAATTATGTTAGACCTTGAACGGAGTGCTTTAAAGTGATTTTCAGCGCGTGTAAGGCCCAAACATGAAAAAGTTGATTCCGGACTGCGAATTCTAATCTTTTTACAACCTTTTCTTTCTTACAACATAGAAACTTCATTTCCAACACAGAAAGTTGAAGAATTCAGCATGTCTCATGTGTTTTCAGCTTGTTTTGTGCAAAAACACGTTTGACCTTGAAAAAGTGACAATCTTTTGATAAAACACTTTCCCATCAACATTTTAAACATCTAACACTTGGAAATACATAGGAACATCCTAAACTAAAAGGAGAAATAAAGAGAATTTGAAATTTCATGTGTTTTAGGCCTTTTTTCTGTAAAACGAAGTTTGACCTTGAAAAACACATTTTCTCCTAAAACTACACTTTTCCATCAAAATTTTACATGTCTAACACTGTGAAACACTTAAGAACATAATTTCTAGCAGTATCCTTAAAGAAAATTTGAACTTTCATTGGTTTTTAGCTTTGTTTCTGTCAAATTATGTTAGACCTTGAACGGAGTGCTTTAAAGTGATTTTCAGCGCGTGTAAGGCCCAAACATGAAAAAGTTGATTCCGGACTGCGAATTCTAATCTTTTTACAACCTTTTCTTTCTTACAACATAGAAACTTCATTTCCAACACAGAAAGATGAAGAACTCAGCATGTCTCATGTGTTTTCAGCTTGTTTTGTGCAAAAACACGTTTGACCTTGAAAAAGTGACAATCTTTTGATAAAACACTTTCCCATCAACATTTTAAACATCTAACACTTGGAAATACATAAGAACATCCTAAACTAAAAGGAGAAATAAAGAGAATTTGAAATTTCATGTGTTTTAGGCCTTTTTTCTGTAAAACGAAGTTTGACCTTGAAAAACACATTTTCTCCTAAAACTACACTTTTCCATCAAAATTTTACATGTCTAACACTGTGAAACACTTTAGAACATCATTTCTAGCAGTATCCTTAAAGAAAATTTGAACTTTCATTGGTTTTTAGCTTTGTTTCTGTCAAATTATGTTAGACCTTGAACGGAGTGCTTTAAAGTGATTTTCAGCGCGTGTAAGGCCCAAACATGAAAAAGTTGATTCCGGACTGCGAATTCTAATCTTTTTACAACCTTTTCTTTCTTACAACATAGAAACTTCATTTCCAACACAGAAAGTTGAAGAACTCAGCATGTCTCATGTGTTTTCAGCTTGTTTTGTGCAAAAACACGTTTGACCTTGAAAAAGTGACAATCTTTTGATAAAACACTTTCCCATCAACATTTTAAACATCTAACACTTGGAAATACATAAGAACATCCTAAACTAAAAGGAGAAATAAAGAGAATTTGAAATTTCATGTGTTTTAGGCCTTTTTTCTGTAAAACGAAGTTTGACCTTGAAAAACACATTTTCTCCTAAAACTACACTTTTCCATCAAAATTTTACATGTCTAACACTGTGAAACACTTAAGAACATCATTTCTAGCAGTATCCTTAAAGAAAATTTGAACTTTCATTGGTTTTTAGCTTTGTTTCTGTCAAATTATGTTAGACCTTGAACGGAGTGCTTTAAAGTGATTTTCAGCGCGTGTAAGGCCCAAACATGAAAAAGTTGATTCCGGACTGCGAATTCTAATCTTTTTACAACCTTTTCTTTCTTACAACATAGAAACTTCATTTCCAACACAGAAAGTTGAAGAACTCAGCATGTCTCATGTGTTTTCAGCTTGTTTTGTGCAAAAACACGTTTGACCTTGAAAAAGTGACAATCTTTTGATAAAACACTTTCCCATCAACATTTTAAACATCTAACACTTGGAAATATATAAGAACATCCTAAACTAAAAGGAGAAATAAAGAGAATTTGAAATTTCATGTGTTTTAGGCCTTTTTTCTGTAAAACGAAGTTTGACCTTGAAAAACACATTTTCTCCTAAAACTACACTTTTCCATCAAAATTTTACATGTCTAACACTGTGAAACACTTAAGAACATCATTTCTAGCAGTATCCTTAAAGAAAATTTGAACTTTCATTGGTTTTTAGCTTTGTTTCTGTCAAATTATGTTAGACGTTGAACGGAGTGCTTTAAAGTGATTTTCAGCGCGTGTAAGGCCCAAACATGAAAAAGTTGATTCCGGACTGCGAATTCTAATCTTTTTACAACCTTTTCTTTCTTACAACATAGAAACTTCATTTCCAACACAGAAAGTTGAAGAATTCAGCATGTCTCATGTGTTTTCAGCTTGTTTTGTGCAAAAACACGTTTGACCTTGAAAAAGTGACAATCTTTTGATAAAACACTTTCCCATCAACATTTTAAACATCTAACACTTGGAAATATATAAGAACATCCTAAACTAAAAGGAGAAATAAAGAGAATTTGAAATTTCATGTGTTTTAGGCCTTTTTTCTGTAAAACGAAGTTTGACCTTGAAAAACACATTTTCTCCTAAAACTACACTTTTCCATCAAAATTTTACATGTCTAACACTGTGAAACACTTAAGAACATCATTTCTAGCAGTATCCTTAAAGAAAATTTGAACTTTCATTGGTTTTGAGCTTTGTTTCTGTCAAATTATGTTAGACCTTGAACGGAGTGCTTTAAAGTGATTTTCAGCGCGTGTAAGGCCCAAACATGAAAGATGTTGATTCCGGACTGCGAAATTCTAATCTTTTTACAACCTTTTCTTTCTTACAACATAGAAACTTCATTTCCAACACAGAAAGTTGAAGAACTCAGCATGTCTCATGTGCTTTCAGCTTGTTTTGTGCAAAAACACGTTTGACCTTGAAAAAGTGACAATCTTTTGATAAAACACTTTCCCATCAACATTTTAAACATCTAACACTTGGAAATACATAAGAACATCCTAAACTAAAAGGAGAAATAAAGAGAATTTGAAATTTCATGTGTTTTAGGCCTTTTTTCTGTAAAACGAAGTTTGACCTTGACAAACACATTTTCTCCTAAAACTACACTTTTCCATCAAACTTTTACATGTCTAACACTGTGAAACACTTAAGAACATCATAAGAACATCATAAAACACTTTCCCATCAACATTTTAAACATCTAACACTTGGAAATACATAAGAACATCCTAAACTAAAAGGAGAAATAAAGAGAATTTGAAATTTCATGTGTTTTAGGCCTTTTTTCTGTAAAACGAAGTTTGACCTTGAAAAACACATTTTCTCCTAAAACTACACTTTTCCATCAAAATTTTACATGTCTAACACTGTGAAACACTTAAGAACATCATTTCTAGCAGTATCCTTAAAGAAAATTTGAACTTTCATTGGTTTTTAGCTTTGTTTCTGTCAAATTATGTTAGACGTTGAACGGAGTGCTTTAAAGTGATTTTCAGCGCGTGTAAGGCCCAAACATGAAAAAGTTGATTCCGGACTGCGATTTTTTAATCTTTTTACAACCTTTTCTTTCTTACAACATAGAAACTTCATTTCCAACACAGAAAGTTGAAGAATTCAGCATGTCTCATGTGTTTTCAGCTTGTTTTGTGCAAAAACACGTTTGACCTTGAAAAAGTGACAATCTTTTGATAAAACTCTTTCCCATCAACATTTTAAACATCTAACACTTGGAAATACATAAGAACATCCTAAACTAAAAGGAGAAATAAAGAGAATTTGAAATTTCATGTGTTTTAGGCCTTTTTTCTGTAAAACGAAGTTTGACCTTGAAAAACACATTTTCTCCTAAAACTACACTTTTCCATCAAAATTTTACATGTCTAACACTGTGAAACACTTAAGAACATCATTTCTAGCAGTATCCTTAAAGAAAATTTGAACTTTCATTGGTTTTTAGCTTTGTTTCTGTCAAATTATGTTAGACCTTGAACGGAGTGCTTTAAAGTGATTTTCAGCGCGTGTAAGGCCCAAACATGAAAAAGTTGATTCCGGACTGCGAATTCTAATCTTTTTACAACCTTTTCTTTCTTACAACATAGAAACTTCATTTCCAACACAGAAAGTTGAAGAATTCAGCATGTCTCATGTGTTTTCAGCTTGTTTTGTGCAAAAACACGTTTGACCTTGAAAAAGTGACAATCTATTGATAAAACACTTTCCCATCAACATTTTAAACATCTAACACTTGGAAATACATAAGAACATCCTAAACTAAAAGGAGAAATAAAGAGAATTTGAAATTTCATGTGTTTTAGGCCTTTTTTCTGTAAAACGAAGTTTGACCTTGAAAAACACATTTTCTCCTAAAACTACACTTTTCCATCAAAATTTTACATGTCTAACACTGTGAAACACTTAAGAACATCATTTCTAGCAGTATCCTTAAAGAAAATTTGAACTTTCATTGGTTTTTAGCTTTGTTTCTGTCAAATTATGTTAGACCTTGAACGGAGTGCTTTAAAGTGATTTTCAGCGCGTGTAAGGCCCAAACATGAAAAAGTTGATTCCGGACTGCGAATTCTAATCTTTTTACAACCTTTTCTTTCTTACAACATAGAAACTTCATTTCCAACACAGAAAGTTGAAGAATTCAGCATGTCTCATGTGTTTTCAGCTTGTTTTGTGCAAAAACACGTTTGACCTTGAAAAAGTGACAATCTTTTGATAAAACACTTTCCCATCAACATTTTAAACATCTAACACTTGGAAATACATAAGAACATCCTAAACTAAAAGGAGAAATAAAGAGAATTTGAAATTTCATGTGTTTTAGGCCTTTTTTCTGTAAAACGAAGTTTGACCTTGAAAAACACATTTTCTCCTAAAACTACACTTTTCCATCAAAATTTTACATGTCTAACACTGTGAAACACTTAAGAACATCATTTCTAGCAGTATCCTTAAAGAAAATTTGAACTTTCATTGGTTTTTAGCTTTGTTTCTGTCAAATTATGTTAGACCTTGAACGGAGTGCTTTAAAGTGATTTTCAGCGCGTGTAAGGCCCAAACATGAAAAAGTTGATTCCGGACTGCGAATTCTAATCTTTTTACAACCTTTTCTTTCTTACAACATAGAAACTTCATTTCCAACACAGAAAGTTGAAGAATTCAGCATGTCTCATGTGTTTTCAGCTTGTTTTGTGCAAAAACACGTTTGACCTTGAAAAAGTGACAATCTTTTGATAAAACACTTTCCCAACAACATTTTAAACATCTAACACTTGGAAATACATAAGAACATCCTAAACTAAAAGGAGAAATAAAGAGAATTTGAAATTTCATGTGTTTTAGGCCTTTTTTCTGTAAAACGAAGTTTGACCTTGAAAAACACATTTTCTCCTAAAACTACACTTTTCCATCAAAATTTTACATGTCTAACACTGTGAAACACTTAAGAACATCATAAGAACATCATAAAACACTTTCCCATCAACATTTTAAACATCTAACACTTGGAAATACATAAGAACATCCTAAACTAAAAGGAGAAATAAAGAGAATTTGAAATTTCATGTGCTTTAGGCCTTTTTTCTGTAAAAGGATGTTTGACCTTGAAAAACACATTTTCTCCTAAAACTACACTTTTCCATCAAAATTTTACATGTCTGACACTGTGAAACACTTAAGAACATAATTTCTAGCAGTATCCTTAAAGTAAATTTGAACTTTCATCTGTTTTTAGCTTTGATTCTGTAAAATTATGTTTGACCTTGAACGGAGTGCTTTAAAGGGATTTTCAGCGCGTGTAAGGCCCAAACATGAAAAAGTTGATTCTGGACTGTGAATTCTAATCTTTTTACAACCTTTTCTTTCTTACAACATAGAAACTTCATTTCCAACTCAGAAAGTTGAAGAATTCAGCATGTCTCATGTGTTTTCAGCTTGTTTTGTGCAAAAACACGTTTGACCTTGAAAAAGTGACAATCTTTTGATAAAACACTTTCCCATCAACATTTTAAACATCTAACACTTGGAAATACATAAGAACATCCTAAACTAAATGGAGAAATAAAGAGAATTTGAAATTTCATGTGTTTTAGGCCTTTTTTCTGTAAAACGAAGTTTGACCTTGAAAAACACATTTTCTCCTAAAACTACACTTTTTCCATCAAAATTTTACATGTCTAACACTGTGAAACACTTAAGAACATCATTTCTAGCAGTATCCTTAAAGAAAATTTGAACTTTCATTGGTTTTTAGCTTTGTTTCTGTCAAATTATGTTAGACCTTGAACGGAGTGCTTTAAAGTGATTTTCAGCGTGTGTAAGGCCCAAACATGAAAAAGTTGATTCCGGACTGCGAATTCTAATATTTTTACAACCTTTTCTTTCTTACAACATAGAAACTTCATTTCCAACACAGAAAGTTGAAGAATTCAGCATGTCTCATGTGTTTTCAGCTTGTTTTGTGCAAAAACACGTTTGACCTTGAAAAAGTGACAATCTTTTGATAAAACACTTTCCCATCAACATTTTAAACATCTAACACTTGGAAATACATAAGAACATCCTAAACTAAAAGGAGAAATAAAGAGAATTTGAAATTTCATGTGTTTTAGGCCTTTTTTCTGTAAAACGATGTTTGACCTTGAAAAACACATTTTCTCCTAAAACTACACTTTTCCATCCAAATTTTACATGGTCTAACACTGTGAAACACTTAAGAACATCATTTCTAACAGTATCCCTAAAGAAAATTTGAACTTTCATGTGTTTTAGCTTTGTTTCTGTCAAATTATTAACCTTGAACGGAGTGCTTTAAAGTGATTTTCAGCTCGTGTAAGGCCCAAACATGAAAAAGTTGATTCCGGACTGTGAATTCTAATCTTTTTACAACCTTTTCTTTCTTACAACATAGAAAGTTCATTTCCAACACAGAAAGTTGAAGAATTCAGCATGTCTCAGGTGTTTTCAGCTTGTTGTGTGCAAAAACACGTTTGACCTTGAAAAAGTGACATTCTTTTGATAAAAAACTTTCCCATCAACATTTTCAAAATCTAACACTTTCAAATACATAAGAACATCCTAAACTAAAAGGAGAAAGAAATAGAATTTGAAATTTCATGTGTTTTAGGCCTTTTTTCTGTAAAACGATGTTTGACCTTGAAAAACACATTTTCTCCTAAAACTACACTTTTGCATCAAAATTTTACATGTCTAACACTGTGAAACACTTAAGAACATCATAAGAACATCATAAAACACTTTCCCATCAACATTTTAAACATCTAACACTTGGAAATACATAAGAACATCCTAAACTAAAAGGAGAAATAAAGAGAATTTGAAATTTCATGTGCTTTAGGCCTTTTTTCTGTAAAACGATGTTTGACCTTGAAAAACACATTTTCTCCTATAACTACACTTTTCCATCGAAATTTTACATGTCTAACACTGTGAAACACTTAAGAACATCATTTCTAGCAGTATCCTTAAAGAAAATTTGAACTTTCAGTTGTTTTTAGCTTTGTTTCTGTAAAATTATGTTTGACCTTGAACGGAGTGCTTTAAAGTGATTTTCAGCGCGTGTAAGGCCCAAACATGAAAAAGTTGATTCCGGACTGCGAATTCTAATCTTTTACAACCTTTTCTTTCTTACAACATAGAAACTTCATTTCCAACACAGAAAGTTGAAGAATTCAGCATGTCTCATGTGTTTTCAGCTTGTTTTGTGCAAAAACACGTTTGACCTTGAAAAAGTGACAATCTTTTGATAAAACACTTTCCCATCAACATTTTAAACATCTAACACTTGGAAATACATAAGAACATCCTAAACTAAAAGGAGAAATAAAGAGAATTTGAAATTTCATGTGTTTTAGGCCTTTTTTCTGTAAAACGAAGTTTGACCTTGAAAAACACATTCACATTTTCTCCTAAAACTACACTTCTCCATCAAAATTTTACATGTCTAACACTGTGAAACACTTAAGAACATCATTTCTAGCAGTATCCTTAAAGAAATTTTGAACTTTCATTGGTTTTTAGCTTTGTTTCTGTCAAATTATGTTAGACCTTGAACGGAGTGCTTTAAAGTGATTTTCAGCGTGTGTAAGGCCCAAACATGAAAAAGTTGATTCCGGACTGCGAATTCTAATCTTTTTACAACCTTTTCTTTCTTACAACATAGAAACTTCATTTCCAACACAGAAAGTTGAAGAATTCAGCATGTCTCATGTGTTTTCAGCTTGTTTTGTGCAAAAACACGTTTGACCTTGAAAAAGTGACAATCTTTTGATAAAACACTTTCCCATCAACATTTTAAACATCTAACACTTGGAAATACATAAGAACATCCTAAACTAAAAGGAGAAATAAAGAGAATTTGAAATTTCATGTGTTTTAGGCCTTTTTTCTGTAAAACGAAGTTTGACCTTGAAAAACACATTTTCTCCTAAAACTACACTTTTCCATCAAAATTTTACATGTCTAACACTGTGAAACACTTAAGAACATCATTTCTAGCAGTATCCTTAAAGAAAATTTGAACTTTCATTGGTTTTAGCTTTGTTTCTGTCAAATTAAGTTAGACGTTGAACGGAGTGCTTTAAAGTGATTTTCAGCACTTGTAAGGCCCAAACATGAAAAAGTTGATTCCGGACTGCGAATTCTAATCTTTTTACAACCTTTTCTTTCTTACAACATAGAAACTTCATTTCCAACACAGAAAGTTGAAGAATTCAGCATGTCTCATGTGTTTTCAGCTTGTTTTGTGCAAAAACACGTTTGACCTTGAAAAAGTGACAATCTTTTGATAAAACACTTTCCCATCAACATTTTAAACATCTAACACTTGGAAATACATAAGAACATCCTAAACTAAAAGGAGAAATAAAGAGAATTTGAAATTTCATGTGTTTTAGGCCTTTTTTCTGTAAAACGAAGTTTGACCTTGAAAAACACATTTTCTCCTAAAACTACACTTTTCCATCAAAATTTTACATGTCTAACACTGTGAAACACTTAAGAACATCATTTCTAGCAGTATCCTTAAAGAAAATTTGAACTTTCATTGGTTTTTAGCTTTGATTCTGTCAAATTATGTTAGACCTTGAACGGAGTGCTTTAAAGTGATTTTCAGCGCGTGTAAGGCCCAAACATGAAAAAGTTGATTCCGGACTGCGAATTCTAATCTTTTTACAACCTTTTCTTTCTTACAACATAGAAACTTCATTTCCAACTCAGAAAGTTGAAGAATTCAGCATGTCTCATGTGTTTTCAGCTTGTTTTGTGCAAAAACACGTTTGACCTTGAAAAAGTGACAATCTTTTGATAAAACACTTTCCCATCAACATTTTAAACATCTAACACTTGGAAATACATAAGAACATCCTAAACTAAAAGGAGAAATAAAGAGAATTTGAAATTTCATGTGTTTTAGGCCTTTTTTCTGTAAAACGAAGTTTGACCTTGAAAAACACATTTTCTCCTAAAACTACACTTTTCCATCAAAATTTTACATGTCTAACACTGTGAAACACTTAAGAACATCATTTCTAGCAGTATCCTTAAAGAAATTTTGAACTTTCATTGGTTTTTAGCTTTGTTGCTGTCAAATTATGTTAGACCTTGAACGGAGTGCTTTAAAGTGATTTTCAGCGCGTGTAAGGCCCAAACATGAAAAAGTTGATTCCGGACTTCGAATTCTAATCTTTTTACAACCTTTTCTTTCTTACAACATAGAAACTTCATTTCCAACACAGAAAGTTGAAGAATTCAGCATGTCTCATGTGTTTTCAGCTTGTTTTGTGCAAAAACACGTTTGACCTTGAAAAAGTGACAATCTTTTGATAAAACACTTTCCCATCAACATTTTAAACATCTAACACTTGGAAATACATAAGAACATCCTAAACTAAAAGGAGAAATAAAGAGAATTTGAAATTTCATGTGTTTTAGGCCTTTTTTCTGTAAAACGAAGTTTGACCTTGAAAAACACATTTTCTCCTAAAACTACACTTTTCCATCAAAATTTTACATGTCTAACACTGTGAAACACTTAAGAACATCATTTCTAGCAGTATCCTTAAAGAAAATTTGAACTTTCATTGGTTTTTAGCTTTGTTTCTGTCAAATTATGTTAGACCTTGAACGGAGTGCTTTAAAGTGATTTTCAGCGCGTGTAAGGCCCAAACATGAAAAAGTTGATTCCGGACTGCGAATTCTAATATTTTTTAAAACCTTTTCTTTCTTACAACATAGAAACTTCATTTCCAACACAGAAAGTTGAAGAATTCAGCATGTCTCATGTGTTTTCAGCTTGTTTTGTGCAAAAACACGTTTGACCTTGAAAAAGTGACAATCTTTTGATAAAACACTTTCCCATCAACATTTTAAACATCTAACACTTGGAAATACATAAGAACATCCTAAACTAAAAGGAGAAATAAAGAGAATTTGAAATTTCATGTGTTTTAGGCCTTTTTTCTGTAAAACGAAGTTTGACCTTGAAAAACACATTTTCTCCTAAAACTACACTTTTCCATCAAAATTTTACATGTCTAACACTGTGAAACACTTAAGAACATCATTTCTAGCAGTATCCTTAAAGAAAATTTGAACTTTCATTGGTTTTTAGCTTTGTTTCTGTCAAATTATGTTAGACCTTGAACGGAGTGCTTTAAAGTGATTTTCAGCGCGTGTAAGGCCCAAACATGAAAAAGTTGATTCCGGACTGCGAATTCTAATCTTTTTACAACCTTTTCTTTCTTACAACATAGAAACTTCATTTCCAACACAGAAAGTTGAAGAATTCAGCATGTCTCATGTGTTTTCAGCTTGTTTTGTGCAAAAACACGTTTGACCTTGAAAAAGTGACAATCTTTTGATAAAACACTTTCCCATCAACATTTTAAACATCTAACACTTGGAAATATATAAGAACATCCTAAACTAAAAGGAGAAATAAAGAGAATTTGAAATTTCATGTGTTTTAGGCCTTTTTTCTGTAAAACGAAGTTTGACCTTGAAAAACACATTTTCTCCTAAAACTACACTTTTCCATCAAATTTTACATGTCTAACACTGTGAAACACTTAAGAACATCATTTCTAGCAGTATCCTTAAAGAAAATTTGAACTTTCATTGGTTTTTAGCTTTGTTTCTGTCAAATTATGTTAGACCTTGAACGGAGTGCTTTAAAGTGATTTTCAGCGCGTGTAAGGCCCAAACATGAAAAAGTTGATTCCGGACTGCGAATTCTAATCTTTTTACAACCTTTTCTTTCTTACAACATAGAAACTTCATTTCCAACACAGAAAGTTGAAGAATTCAGCATGTCTCATGTGTTTTCAGCTTGTTTTGTGCAAAAACACGTTTGACCTTGAAAAAGTGACAATCTTTTGATAAAACACTTTCCCATCAACATTTTAAACATCTAACACTTGGAAATACATAAGAACATCCTAAACTAAAAGGAGAAATAAAGAGAATTTGAAATTTCATGTGTTTTAGGCCTTTTTTCTGTAAAACGAAGTTTGACCTTGAAAAACACATTTTCTCCTAAAACTACACTTTTCCATCAAACTTTTACATGTCTAACACTGTGAAACACTTAAGAACATCATAAGAACATCATAAAACACTTTCCCATCAACATTTTAAACATCTAACACTTGGAAATATATAAGAACATCCTAAACTAAAAGGAGAAATAAAGAGAATTTGAAATTTCATGTGTTTTAGGCCTTTTTTTCTGTAAAACGAAGTTTGACCTTGAAAAACACATTTTCTCCTAAAACAACAACAACAACATTTATTTCTTATATCGCCCAAAATCACATACAGTCTGTCTCAATGGGCTTTGACAGGCCCTACAGTTGACACCCCCCACACTTGACCCTTCTTCACACTTTTCCATCAAAATTTACATGTCTAACACTGTGAAACACTTAAGAACATCATTTCTAGCAGTATCCTTAAAGAAAATTTGAACTTTCATTGGTTTTTAGCTTTGTTTCTGTCAAATTATGTTAGACCTTGAACGGAGTGCTTTAAAGTGATTTTCAGCGTGTGTAAGGCCCAAACATGAAAAAGTTGATTCCGGACTGCGAATTCTAATCTTTTTACAACCTTTTCTTTCTTACAACATAGAAACTTCATTTCCAACTCAGAAAGTATAAGAATTCAGCATGTCTCATGTGTTTTCAGCTTGTTTTGTGCAAAAACACGTTTGACCTTGAAAAAGTGACAATCTTTTGATAAAACACTTTCCCATCAACATTTTAAACATCTAACACTTGGAAATACATAAGAACATCCTAAACTAAAAGGAGAAATAAAGAGAATTTGAAATTTCATGTGTTTTAGGCCTTTTTTCTGTAAAACGAAGTTTGACCTTGAAAAACACATTTTCTCCTAAAACTACACTTTTCCATCAAAATTTTACATGTCTAACACTGTGAAACACTTTAGAACATCATTTCTAGCAGTATCCTTAAAGAAAATTTGAACTTTCATTGGTTTTTAGCTTTGTTTCTGTCAAATTATGTTAGACCTTGAACGGAGTGCTTTAAAGTGATTTTCAGCGCGTGTAAGGCCCAAACATGAAAAAGTTGATTCCGGACTGCGAATTCTAATCTTTTTTCAACCTTTTCTTTCTTACAACATAGAAACTTCATTTCCAACACAGAAAGTTGAAGAATTCAGCATGTCTCATGTGTTTTCAGCTTGTTTTGTGCAAAAACACGTTTGACCTTGAAAAAGTGACAATCTTTTGATAAAACACTTTCCCATCAACATTTTAAACATCTAACACTTGGAAATACATAAGAACATCCTAAACTAAAAGGAGAAATAAAGAGAATTTGAAATTTCATGTGTTTTAGGCCTTTTTTCTGTAAAACGAAGTTTGACCTTGAAAAACACATTTTCTCCTAAAACTACACTTTTCCATCAAAATTTTACATGTCTAACACTGTGAAACACTTAAGAACATCATTTCTAGCAGTATCCTTAAAGAAAATTTGAACTTTCATTGCTTTTTAGCTTTGTTTCTGTCAAATTATGTTAGACCTTGAACGGAGTGCTTTAAAGTGATTTTCAGCGCTGTGTAAGGCCCAAACATGAAAAAGTTGATTCCGGACTGCGAATTCTAATCTTTTTACAACCTTTTCTTTCTTACAACATAGAAACTTCATTTCCAACACAGAAAGTTGAAGAACTCAGCATGTCTCGTGTGTTTTCAGCTAGTTTTGTGCAAAAACACGTTTGACCTTGAAAAAGTGACAATCTTTTGATAAAACACTTTCCCATCAACATTTTAAACATCTAACACTTGGAAATACATAAGAACATCCTAAACTAAAAGGAGAAATAAAGAGAATTTGAAATTTCATGTGTTTTAGGCCTTTTTTCTGTAAAACGAAGTTTGACCTTGAAAAACACATTTTCTCCTAAAACTACACTTTTCCATCAAAATTTTACATGTCTAACACTGTGAAACACTTAAGAACATCATTTCTAGCAGTATCCTTAAAGAAAATTTGAACTTTCATTGGTTTTTAGCTTTGTTTCTGTCAAATTATGTTAGACGTTGAACGGAGTGCTTTAAAGTGATTTTCAGCGCTTGTAAGGCCCAAACATGAAAAAGTTGATTCCGGACTGCGAATTTTAATCTTTTTACAACCTTTTCTTTCTTACAACATAGAAACTTCATTTCCAACACAGAAAGTTGAAGAATTCAGCATGTCTCATGTGCTTTCAGCTTGTTTTGTGCAAAAACACGTTTGACCTTGAAAAAGTGACAATCTTTTGATAAAACACTTTCCCATCAACATTTTAAACATCTAAGACTTGGAAATACATAAGAACATCCTAAACCAAAAGGGGAAATAAAGAGAATTTGAAATTTCATGTGTTTTAGGCCTTTTTTCTGTAAAATGAAGTTTGACCTTGACAAACACATTTTCTCCTAAAACTACACTTTTCCATCAAAATTTTACATGTCTAACACTGTGAAACACTTAAGAACATCATAAGAACATCATAAAACACTTTCCCATCAACATTTTAAACATCTAACACTTGGAAATACATAAGAACATCCTAAACTAAAAGGAGAAATAAAGAGAATTTGAAATTTCATGTGCTTTAGGCCTTTTTTCTGTAAAAGGATGTTTGACCTTGAAAAACACATTTTCTCCTATAACTACACTTTTCCATCGAAATTTTACATGTCTAACACTGTGAAACACTTAAGAACATCATTTCTAGCAGTATCCTTAAAGAAAATTTGAACTTTCATTGGTTTTTAGCTTTGTTTCTGTCAAATTATGTTAGACCTTGAACGGAGTGCTTTAAAGTGATTTTCAGCGCGTGTAAGGCCCAAACATGAAAAAGTTGATTCCGGACTGCGAATTCTAATCTTTTTACAACCTTTTCTTTCTTACAACATAGAAACTTCATTTCCAACACAGAAAGTTGAAGAACTCAGCATGTCTCATGTGTTTTCAGCTTGTTTTGTGCAAAAACACGTTTGACCTTGAAAAAGTGACAATCTTTTGATAAAACACTTTCCCATCAACATTTTAAACATCTAACACTTGGAAATACATAAGAACATCCTAAACTAAAAGGAGAAATAAAGAGAATTTGAAATTTCATGTGTTTTAGGCCTTTTTTCTGTAAAACGAAGTTTGACCTTGAAAACACATTTTCTCCTAAAACTACACTTTTCCATCAAAATTTTACATGTCTAACACTGTGAAACACTTTAGAACATCATTTCTAGCAGTATCCTTAAAGAAAATTGAACTTTCATTGGTTTTTAGCTTTGTTTCTGTCAAATTATGTTAGACCTTGAACGGAGTGCTTTAAAGTGATTTTCAGCGCTGTGTAAGGCCCAAACATGAAAAAGTTGATTCCGGACTGCGAATTCTAATCTTTTTACAACCTTTTCTTTCTTACAACATAGAAACTTCATTTCCAACACAGAAAGTTGAAGAACTCAGCATGTCTCATGTGTTTTCAGCTTGTTTTGTGCAAAAACACGTTTGACCTTGAAAAAGTGACAATCTTTTGATAAAAAACTTTCCCATCAACATTTTAAACATCTAACACTTGGAAATACATAGGAACATCCTAAACTAAAAGGAGAAATAAAGAGAATTTGAAATTTCATGTGTTTTAGGCCTTTTTTCTGTAAAACGAAGTTTGACCTTGAAAAACACATTTTCTCCTAAAACTACACTTTTCCATCAAAATTTTACATGTCTAACACTGTGAAACACTTAAGAACATCATTTCTAGCAGTATCCTTAAAGAAAATTTGAACTTTCATTGGTTTTTAGCTTTGTTTCTGTCAAATTATGTTAGACCTTGAACGGAGTGCTTTAAAGTGATTTTCAGCGCGTGTAAGGCCCAAACATGAAAAAGTTGATTCCGGACTGCGAATTCTAATCTTTTTACAACCTTTTCTTTCTTACAACATAGAAACTTCATTTCCAACACATAAAGTTGAAGAACTCAGCATGTCTCATGTGCTTTCAGCTTGTTTTGTGCAAAAACACGTTTGACCTTGAAAAAGTGACAATCTTTTGATAAAACACTTTCCCATCAACATTTTAAACATCTAAGACTTGGAAATACATAAGAACATCCTAAACCAAAAGGGGAAATAAAGAGAATTTGAAATTTCATGTGTTTTAGGCCTTTTTTCTGTAAAATGAAGTTTGACCTTGACAAACACATTTTCTCCTAAAACTACACTTTTCCATCAAAATTTTACATGTCTAACACTGTGAAACACTTAAGAACATCATAAGAACATCATAAAACACTTTCCCATCAACATTTTAAACATCTAACACTTGGAAATACATAAGAACATCCTAAACTAAAAGGAGAAATAAAGAGAATTTGAAATTTCATGTGCTTTAGGCCTTTTTTCTGTAAAAGGATGTTTGACCTTGAAAAACACATTTTCTCCTAAAACTACACTTTTCCATCAAAATTTTACATGTCTAACACTGTGAAACACTTAAGAACATCATTTCTAGCAGTATCCTTAAAGAAAATTTGAACTTTCATTGCTTTTTAGCTTTGTTTCTGTCAAATTATGTTAGACGTTGAACGGAGTGCTTTAAAGTGATTTTCAGCGCTTGTAAGGCCCAAACATGAAAAAGTTGATTCCGGACTGCGAATTCTAATCTTTTTACAACCTTTTCTTTCTTACAACATAGAAACTTCATTTCCAACACAGAAAGTTGAAGAATTCAGCATGTCTCATGTGTTTTCAGCTTGTTTTGTGCAAAAACACGTTTGACCTTGAAAAAGTGACAATCTTTTGATAAAACACTTTCCCATCAACATTTTAAACATCTAACACTTGGAAATACATAAGAACATCCTAAACTAAAAGGAGAAATAAAGAGAATTTGAAATTTCATGTGTTTTAGGCCTTTTTTCTGTAAAACGAAGTTTGACCTTGAAAAACACATTTTCTCCTAAAACTACACTTTTCCATCAAAATTTTACATGTCTAACACTGTGAAACACTTAAGAACATCATTTCTAGCAGTATCCTTAAAGAAAATTTGAACTTTCATTGGTTTTTAGCTTTGTTTCTGTCAAATTATGTTAGACCTTGAACGGAGTGCTTTAAAGTGATTTTCAGCGTGTGTAAGGCCCAAACATGAAAAGTTGATTCCGGACTGCGAATTCTAATCTTTTTACAACCTTTTCTTTCTTACAACATAGAAACTTCATTTCCAACACAGAAAGTTGAAGAATTCAGCATGTCTCATGTGTTTTCAGCTTGTTTTGTGCAAAAACACGTTTGACCTTGAAAAAGTGACAATCTTTTGATAAAACACTTTCCCATCAACATTTTAAACATCTAACACTTGGAAATACATAAGAACATCCTAAACTAAAAGGAGAAATAAAGAGAATTTGAAATTTCATGTGTTTTAGGCCTTTTTTCTGTAAAACGAAGTTTGACCTTGAAAAACACATTTTCTCCTAAAACTACACTTTTCCATCAAAATTTTACATGTCTAACACTGTGAAACACTTAAGAACATCATTTCTAGCAGTATCCTTAAAGAAAATTTGAACTTTCATTGGTTTTTAGCTTTGTTTCTGTCAAATTATGTTAGACCTTGAACGGAGTGCTTTAAAGTGATTTTCAGCGCGTGTAAGGCCCAAACATGAAAAAGTTGATTCCGGACTGCGAATTCTAATCTTTTTACAACCTTTTCTTTCTTACAACATAGAAACTTCATTTCCAACACAGAAAGTTGAAGAATTCAGCATGTCTCATGTGTTTTCAGCTTGTTTTGTGCAAAAACACGTTTGACCTTGAAAAAGTGACAATCTTTTGATAAAACACTTTCCCATCAACATTTTAAACATCTAACACTTGGAAATACATAAGAACATCCTAAACTAAAAGGAGAAATAAAGAGAATTTGAAATTTCATGTGTTTTAGGCCTTTTTTCTGTAAAACGAAGTTTGACCTTGAAAAACACATTTTCTCCTAAAACTACACTTTTCCATCAAAATTTTACATGTCTAACACTGTGAAACACTTTAGAACATCATTTCTAGCAGTATCCTTAAAGAAAATTGAACTTTCATTGGTTTTTAGCTTTGTTTCTGTCAAATTATGTTAGACCTTGAACGGAGTGCTTTAAAGTGATTTTCAGCGTGTGTAAGGCCCAAACATGAAAAAGTTGATTCCGGACTGCGAATTCTAATCTTTTTACAACCTTTTCTTTCTTACAACATAGAAACTTCATTTCCAACACAGAAAGTTGAAGAATTCAGCATGTCTCATGTGTTTTCAGCTTGTTTTGTGCAAAAACACGTTTGACCTTGAAAAAGTGACAATCTTTTGATAAAACACTTTCCCATCAACATTTTAAACATCTAACACTTGGAAATACATAAGAACATCCTAAACTAAAAGGAGAAATAAAGAGAATTTGAAATTTCATGTGTTTTAGGCCTTTTTTCTGTAAAACGAAGTTTGACCTTGAAAAACACATTTTCTCCTAAAACTACACTTTTCCATCAAAATTTTACATGTCTAACACTGTGAAACACTTAAGAACATCATTTCTAGCAGTATCCTTAAAGAAAATTTGAACTTTCATTGGTTTTTAGCTTTGTTTCTGTCAAATTATGTTAGACCTTGAACGGAGTGCTTTAAAGTGATTTTCAGCGCTGTGTAAGGCCCAAACATGAAAAAGTTGATTCCGGACTGCGAATTCTAATCTTTTTACAACCTTTTCTTTCTTACAACATAGAAACTTCATTTCCAACACAGAAAGTTGAAGAACTCAGCATGTCTCATGTGTTTTCAGCTTGTTTTGTGCAAAAACACGTTTGACCTTGAAAAAGTGACAATCTTTTGATAAAACACTTTCCCATCAACATTTTAAACATCTAACACTTGGAAATACATAAGAACATCCTAAACTAAAAGGAGAAATAAAGAGAATTTGAAATTTCATGTGTTTTAGGCCTTTTTTCTGTAAAACGAAGTTTGACCTTGAAAACACATTTTCTCCTAAAACTACACTTTTCCATCAAAATTTTACATGTCTAACACTGTGAAACACTTAAGAACATCATTTCTAGCAGTATCCTTAAAGAAAATTTGAACTTTCATTGGTTTTTAGCTTTGTTTCTGTCAAATTATGTTAGACCTTGAACGGAGTGCTTTAAAGTGATTTTCAGCGTGTGTAAGGCCCAAACATGAAAAAGTTGATTCCGGACTGCGAATTCTAATCTTTTTACAACCTTTTCTTTCTTACAACATAGAAACTTCATTTCCAACACAGAAAGTTGAAGAATTCAGCATGTCTCATGTGTTTTCAGCTTGTTTTGTGCAAAAACACGTTTGACCTTGAAAAAGTGACAATCTTTTGATAAAACACTTTCCCATCAACATTTTAAACATCTAACACTTGGAAATATATAAGAACATCCTAAACTAAAAGGAGAAATAAAGAGAATTTGACATTTCATGTGTTTTAGGCCTTTTTTTCTGTAAAACGAAGTTTGACCTTGAAAAACACATTTTCTCCTAAAACTACACTTTTCCATCAAAATTTTACATGTCTAACACTGTGAAACACTTAAGAACATCATTTCTAGCAGTATCCTTAAAGAAAATTTGAACTTTCATTGGTTTTTAGCTTTGTTTCTGTCAAATTATGTTAGACCTTGAACGGAGTGCTTTAAAGTGATTTTCAGCGCGTGTAAGGCCCAAACATGAAAAAGTTGATTCCGGACTGCGAATTCTAATCTTTTTACAACCTTTTCTTTCTTACAACATAGAAACTTCATTTCCAACACAGAAAGTTGAAGAATTCAGCATGTCTCATGTGTTTTCAGCTTGTTTTGTGCAAAAACACGTTTGACCTTGAAAAAGTGACAATCTTTTGATAAAACACTTTCCCATCAACATTTTAAACATCTAACACTTGGAAATACATAAGAACATCCTAAACTAAAAGGAGAAATAAAGAGAATTTGAAATTTCATGTGTTTTAGGCCTTTTTTTCTGTAAAACGAAGTTTGACCTTGAAAAACACATTTTCTCCTAAAACTACACTTTTCCATCAAAATTTTACATGTCTAACACTGTGAAACACTTAAGAACATCATTTCTAGCAGTATCCTTAAAGAAAATTTGAACTTTCATTGGTTTTTAGCTTTGTTTCTGTCAAATTATGTTAGACCTTGAACGGAGTGCTTTAAAGTGATTTTCAGCGCGTGTAAGGCCCAAACATGAAGATGTTGATTCCGGACTGCAAATTCTAATCTTTTTACAACCTTTTCTTTCTTACAACATAGAAACTTCATTTCCAACACAGAAAGTTGAAGAACTCAGCATGTCTCATGTGCTTTTCAGCTTGTTTTGTGCAAAAAACACGTTTGACCTTGAAAAAGTGACAATCTTTTGATAAACACTTTCCCATCAACATTTTAAACATCTAACACTTGGAAATACATAAGAACATCCTAAACTAAAAGGAGAAATAAAGAGAATTTGAAATTTCATGTGTTTTAGGCCTGTTTTCTGTAAAACGAAGTTTGACCTTGAAAAACACATTTTCTCCTAAAACTACACTTTTCCATCAAACTTTACATGTCTAACACTGTGAAACACTTAAGAACATCATAAGAACATCATAAAACACTTTCCCATCAACATTTTAAACATCTAACACTTGGAAATATATAAGAACATCCTAAACTAAAAGGAGAAATAAAGAGAATTTGAAATTTCATGTGTTTTAGGCCTTTTTTCTGTAAAACGAAGTTTGACCTTGAAAAACACATTTTCTCCTAAAACAACAACAACAACATTTATTTCTTATATCGCCCAAAATCACATACAGTCTGTCTCAATGGGCTTTGACAGGCCCTACAGTTGACACCCCCCACACTTGACCCTTCTTCACACAAGGAAAAACTCCACACAAAAAAAACTCTAGGAGAGAGAAAAAGAAAGGAAGAAACCTTGGGAAGGAGTGATACAGAGAGGGACCCCCTTCCAGGGTAGAGTGAGCCTGCAAATGGTGTCAGTGCAGGGTTGGATATGATTATAACGACACTTTTCCATCAAAATTTTACATGTCTAACACTGTGAAACACTGAAAAACATCATTTCTAGCAGTATCTTAAAGAAAATTTGAACTTTCATCGCTTTTTAGCTTTGTTTCTGTCAAATATGTTAGACCTTGAACGGAGTGCTTTAAAGTGATTTTCAGCGCTGTGTAAGGCCCCAAACATGAAAAAGTTGATTCCGGACTGCGAATTCTAATCTTTTACAACCTTTTCTTTCTTACAACATAGAAACTTCATTTCCAACACAGAAAGTTGAAGAACTTCAGCATGTCTCATGTGTTTTCAGCTTGTTTTGTGCAAAAACACGTTTGACCTTGAAAAAGTGACAATCTTTTTGATAAAACACTTTTCCCATCAACATTTTAAACATCTAACACTTGGAAATACATAAGAACATCCTAAACTAAAGGAGAAATAAAGAGAATTTGAAATTTCATGTGTTTTAGGCCTTTTTTCTGTAAAACGAAGTTTGACCTTGAAAAACACATTTTCTCCTAAAATACACTTTTCCCATCCAAAATTTTACATGTCTAACACTGTGAAACACTTTAAGAACATCATTTCTAGCAGTATCCTTAAAGAAATTTGAACTTTCATTGGTTTTTAGCTTTGTTTCTGTCAAATTATGTTAGACCTTGAACGGAGTGCTTTAAAGTGATTTTTCAGCGTCGTGTAAGGCCCAAACATGAAAAAGTTGATTCCGGACTGCGAATTCTAATCTTTTTACAACCTTTCTTTCTTACAACATAGAAACTTCATTTCCAACACAGAAAGTGAAGAATTCAGCATTGTCTCATGTGTTTTCAGCTTGTTTTGTGCAAAAACACGTTTGACCTTGAAAAAGTGACAATCTTTTGATAAAACACTTTCCCATCAACATTTTAAACATCTAACACTTGGAAATATATAAGAACATCCTAAACTAAAAGGAGAAATAAAGAGAATTTGAAATTTCATGTGTTTTAGGCCTTTTTTTCTGTAAAACGAAGTTTGACCTTGAAAAACACATTTTCTCCTAAAACTACACTTTTCCATCAAAATTTTACATGTCTAACACTGTGAAACACTTAAGAACATCATTTCTAGCAGTATCCTTAAAGAAAATTTGAACTTTCATTGGTTTTTAGCTTTGTTTCTGTCAAATTATGTTAGACTTGAACGGAGTGCTTTAAAGTGATTTTCAGCGCTGTAAGGCCCAAACATGAAAAAGTTGATTCCGGACTGCGAATTCTAATATTTTACAACCTTTTCTTTCTTACAACATAGAAACTTCATTTCCAACACAGAAAGTTGAAGAACTCAGCATGTCTCATGTGTTTTCAGCTTGTTTTGTGCAAAAACACGTTTGACCTTGAAAAAGTGACAATCTTTTGATAAAAATCTTTCCCATCAACATTTTAAACATCTAACACTTGGAAATACATAAGAACATCCTAAACTAAAAGGAGAAATAAGGAGAATTTGAAATTTCATGTTTTTTAGGCCTTTTTTCTGTAAAACGAGGTTTGACCTTAAAAAAACACATTTTCTCCTAAAACTACACTTTTCCATCAACATTTTACATGTCTAACACTGTGAAACACTTAAGAACATCATTTCTAGCAGTATTCTTAAAGAAAATTTGAACTTTCATTGGTTTTTAGCTTTGTTTCTGTCAATTATTTTAGACGTTGAACGGAGTGCTTTAAAGTGATTTTCAGCGCGTGTAAGGCCCAAACATGAAAAAGTTGATTCTGGACTGCGAATTCTAATCTTTTTACAAACCTTTTCTTTCTTACAAACATAGAAACTTCATTTCCAACAAATAAAGTTGAAGAATTCAGCATGTTCTATGTTGCTTTCAGCTTGTTTTGTGCAAAAACACGTTTGACCTTGAAAAGTGACAATCTTTGATAAAACACTTTCCCATCAACATTTTAAACATCTAAGCACTTGGAAATACATAAGAAACATCCTAAACCAAAAGGGGAAATAAAGAGAATTTGAAATTTCATG
Source organism: Denticeps clupeoides (assembly GCF_900700375.1). Lineage (NCBI taxonomy): Eukaryota > Metazoa > Chordata > Actinopteri > Clupeiformes > Denticipitidae > Denticeps > Denticeps clupeoides. Next base: position 271,869 of record NW_021629815.1, on the reverse strand, counting down.
TGTTTTAGGCCTTTTTTCTGTAAACTGAAGTTTGACCTTGAGCAAACACACTTTTCTCCTAAAACTACACTTTTCCATCAAAATTACATGTCTACACTGTGAAACACTTAAGAACATCATAAGAACATCATAAACACTTCCCATCAACATTTTAAACATCTAACACTTGGAAATACATAAGAACATCCTAAACTAAAAGGAGAAATAAAGAGAAATTTGAAATTTCATGTGCTTTAGGCCTTTTTCTGTAAAAGGATGTTGACCTTGAAAAACACATTTTCTCCTATAACTACATTTTCCATCGAAATTTTACATGTCTAACACTGTGAAACACTTAAGAACATCATTTCTAGCAGTATTCCCTCAAGAAAATTTGAACTTTCATTGGTTTTAGCTTTGTTTCTGTAAAATTATGTTTGACCTTGAACGGAGTGCTTTAAAGTGATTTTCAGCGCGTGTAAGGCCCAAACATGAAAAAAGTTTGATTCTGGACTACGAATTCTAATCTTTTTACAACCTTTTCTTTCTTACAACATAGAAACTTCATTTCCAACACAGAAAGTTGAAGAATTCAGCATGTCTCATGTGTTTTCAGCTTGTTTTGTGCAAAACACGTTTGACCTTGAAAAAGTGACAATCTTTTGATAAAACCTTTCCCATCAACATTTTAAACATCTAACACTTGGAAATACATAAGAACATCCTAAACTAAAGGAGAAATAAAGAGAATTTGAAATTTCATGTGTTTTAGGCCTTTTTTCTGTAAAACGAAGTTTGACCTTGAAAAACACATTTTCTCCTAAAACTACACTTTTCCATCAAATTTTACATGTCTAACACTGTGAAACACTTAAGAACATCATTTCTAACAGTATCCTAAAGAAAATTTGAAGTTTCATGTGTTTTAGCTTTGTTTCTATAACCTTGAAACGGAGTGCTTTAAAGTGATTTTCAGCTCGTGTAAGGCCCAAACATGAAAAAGTTGATTCCGGGCTGCGCATTCTAATCTTTTTACAACAATTTCTTTCTTACAACATAGAAACTTCATTTCCAACACAGAAAGTTGAAGAAATCAGCATGTCTCATGTGTTTTCAGCTTGTTTTGTGCAAAAACACGTTTGACCTTGAAAAAGTGACAATCTTTTGATAAAACTCTTTCCCATCAATATTTTCAACATCTAACACTTCCAAATACATAAGAACATAGTAAACTAACAGGAGAAAGAAAGAAAAGTAGAAATTTCATGTGTTTTAGGCTTTTTTTCTGTTAAAACTATGTTTGACCTTGAAAAACACAATTTTTGCTGAAAACTACACTTTCCACCCAAATTTGACATGTCTAACACTGTGAAACACTTAAGAAAATCCTTTCTAACAGTATCCTTAAAGAAAATTTGAACTTTCATTGGTTTTTAGCTTTGTTTCTGTCAAATTATTTTAGACGTTGAACGGAGTGCTTTAAAGTGATTTTCAGCGCGTGTAAGGCCCAAACATGAAAAAGTTGATTCTGGACTGCGAATTCTAATCTTTTTACAACCTTTTCTTTCTTACAACATAGAAACTTCATTTCCAACACAAAAGTTGAAGAACTCAGCATGTCTCATGTGCTTTCAGCTTGTTTTGTGCAAAAACACGTTTGACCTTGAAAAAGTGACAATCTTTTGATAAAACACTTTCCCATCAACATTTTAAACATCTAAGACTTGGAAATACATAAGACATCTAAACCAAAAGGGGAAATAAAGAGAATTTGAAATTTCATGTGTTTTAGGCCTTTTTCTGTAAAATGAAGTTTGACCTTGACAAACACATTTTCTCCTAAAACTACACTTTTCCATCAAAATTTTACATGTCTAACACTGTGAAACACTTAAGAACATCATAAGAACATCATAAAACACTTTCCCATCAACATTTTAAACATCTAACACTTGGAAATACATAAGAACATCCTAAACTAAAAGGAGAAATAAAGAGAATTTGAAATTTCATGTGCTTTAGGCCTTTTTTCTGTAAAAGGATGTTGACCTTGAAAAACACATTTTCTCCTATAACTACACTTTTCCATCGAAATTTTACATGTCTAACACTGTGAAACACTTAAGAACACATTTCTAGCAGTATCCTTCAAGAAAATTTGAACTTTCATTGGTTTTTAGCTTTGTTTCTATTAAAATTATGTTTGACCTTGAACGGAGTGCTTTAAAGTGATTTTCAGCGCGTGTAAGGCCCAAACATGAAAAAGTTGATTCTGGACTACGAATTCTAATCTTTTTACAACCTTTTCTTTCTTACAACATAGAAACTTCATTTCCAACTCAGAAAGTTGAAGAATTCAGCATGTCTCATGTGTTTCAGCTTGTTTTTTTTTGCAAAAACACGTTGACCTTAAAAAGTGACAATCTATTGATAAAACACTTTCCCATCAACATTTTAAACATCTAACACTTGGAAATACATAAGAACATACTAAACTAAAAGGAGAAATAAAGAGAATTTGAAATTTCATGTGTTTTAGGCCTATTTTCTGTAAAACGAAGTTTGACCTTGAAAAAAGGGGCAGGGGTGGCCTAGCGGTTAAGGAAGCGACCCCGTAATCAGAAGGTTGCCGGTTCAAATCCCGAGCTGCCAAGGTGCCACTGAGGTGCCACTGAGCAAAGCACCGTCCCCACACACTGCTCCCCGGGCGCTGGTCATGGCTGCCCACTGCTCACTAAGGGTGATGGGTTAAATGCAGAGGACAAATTTCACTGTGTGCACCGTGTGCTGTGCTGCTGTGTATCACATGTGACAATCACTTCACAATTTATTTAAACACATTTTCTCCTAAAACTACACTTTTCCATCAAATTTTACATGTCTAACACTGTGAAACACTTAAGAACATCATTTCTAGCAGTATCCTTAAAGAAAATTTGAACTTTCATTGGTTTTTAGCTTTGTTTCTGTCAAATTATGTTAGACCTTGAACGGAGTGCTTTAAAGTGATTTTCAGCGCGTGTAAGGCCCAAACATGAAAAGTTGATTTGGACTGCGAATTCTAATCTTTTTACAACCTTTTCTTTCTTACAACATAGAAACTTCATTCCAACACAGAAAGTTGAAGAATCAGCATGTCTCATGTGTTTTCAGCTTGTTTTGTTGCAAAAAACACGTTTGACCTTGAAAAAGTGACAATCTTTTGATAAAACCCTTTCCCATCAACATTTTAATCATCTAACACTTTGAAATACAGAAGAACATAGTAAATTAAAAGGAGAAATTAAGAGAATTTGATAATTTCATGTGTTTAGGGCCTTTTTTCTGTAAAACGAAGTTTGACCTTGAAAAACACATTTTTGCTAAACTACACTTTTCCCTCAAAATTTACATGTCCTCAACACTGTGCAACACTTAGAACATCATTTCTAGCAGTATCCTTAAAGAAATTTGAAGTTTCATTTGTTTTTAGCTTTGTTTCTGTATTAACCGTGAACGGAGTTGCTTTAAGTGATTTTTCAGCTCGTGTAAGGCCAAACATGAAAAAGTTGATTCCGGACTGCGAATTTAATCTTTTTACACATTTCTTTCTTACAACATAGAAACTTCATTTCCAACACAGAAGAAAAGTTGAAGAATTCAGCATGTCTACTGTGTTTTCAGCTTGTTTTGTGCAAAAAACACGTTGACCTTGAAAAAGTGACAATCTTTTGAATAAAACACTTTCCCATCAACATTTTCAACATCTAACACTTGCAAATACATAGAACATCGTAAACTAAAAGGAGAAATAAAAGAAATGTGAAATTTCAGTGTTTTAGGCCTTTTTTTCGGTAAAACTATGTTTGACCTTGAAAAACACATTTTCTCCTGAAACTACACTTTTCCATCAAAACTTTTACATGTCTAACACTGTGAAACACTTAAGAACATCATTTCTAGCAGTATCTAAAGAAATTTTGAACTTTCATGGTTTTTAGCTTTGTTTCTGTCAATATTATGTTAACCTTGAACGGGAGTGCTTTAAAGTGATTTTCAGCGCGTGTAAGGCCCACCAAACATGAAAAAGTTGATTCCGGACTGCGCAATTCTAATTCTTTTTACAAACCTTTTCTTTCTTACAACATAGAAACTTCGATGTTCCAACACAGAAGTTGAAGAATTCAGCATGTCTCATGTGTTTTCAGCTTGTTTTGTGCAAAAACATGTTGGACCTTAAAAAGTGAACTATCTTTTGATAAAACACTTCCCATCAACATTTTAAACATCTAACACTTGAAATAATAAGAACATCCTAAACTAAAAGGAGAAATAATAGGAAATTTGAATTTCATGTGTTTTAGGCTTTTTTCTGTAAAACTATGTTTGACCTTTGAAAAACACAATTTTTGCTGAAAATACACTTTCCACCAAAATTTTACTGGTCTAACACGTGTGAAACACTTAAGAACATCATTTCTAACAGTATCCCTAAAGAAAATTTGAAGTTTCATGTGTTTTCAGCTTTGTTTCTATAAACCTTTAAACGGAGTGCTTTAAAGTGATTTTCAGCTCGTGTAAGGCCCAAACATGAAAAGTTGATTCCGGGCTGCGCATTCTAATCTTTTTACAACCATTTCTTTCTACAACATAGAAACTTCATTTCCCAACACAGAAAGTTGAAGAAATCAGCATGTCTAATGTGGTTTCAGCTTGTTTTGTGCAAAAACACGTTTGACCTTGAAAAAGTGACTTTTCTTTTGATATAAAACACTTTCCCATCAATATTTTCAACATCTAACACTTCCAAATACATAAGAACATAGTAAACTAACAGGAGAAAGAAAGAAAAGTAGAAATTTCATGTGTTTTAGCCTTTTTCTGTAAAACGAAGTTTGACCTGATGAAACACATTTTCTCCTAAAACTACACTTTTCCATCAAATTTTACATGTCTAACATGGTGAAACATTAAGAAAATTTTCTAGCAGTATCCTTAAAGAAAATTGAACTTTCATTGGTTTTGAGCTTTGTTTCTGTCAAATTATTGTTAGACTTGAACGGAGTGCTTTAAAGTGATTTTCAGCGCGTGTAAGGCCCAAACATGAAAAAGTTGATTCGGACTGCGAATTCTAATCTTTTACAACCTTTTCTTTCTTACAACATAGAAACTTCATTCCAACACAGAAAGTTGAAGAATTCAGCATGTCTCATGTGTTTCAGCTTGTTTG